>NC_052509.1:29467935-29672935 GCF_014356525.2 Nilaparvata lugens
ACCAATTATGGCCGCCATCTTGAATTTTTCAATGATGATTAATATTTTCGACGTTTTCATCATCAAAATCATTATTTTAGCTTGTTGTAACAATAGAATAGAGACCATTTTCAAGTCTTTATCATGAAGTAGTCATGATGAACGATTTTATAGTTCAGTTTTAATGATAGCTACTTGGCTCAGCGGCTACAATGACACCATAAAAAAATCATAACTCCAGAACAGTCATGATTTGGAATTCATATTTTTAAACAAAACTCTGAAAATTTTTGCGGCATTCTTGTTTTCGTGGTGTTTGCCTGTGATTTTGACTGATCATTTTTCATTATACTAGTCCTTAGGAAGAAATCAAGACATCTTCCAAGGCTGTTACCCGGAAATAACGATGAAGTGCCTTTTATAGTACATTTGCGCCCGGACTATTGAATCTAATTGAACAACTGTGGAATATACAGAGTGAGTCATATCCTTTATGGAACCCTTCAATAAGTTGAAGACTTTAAAAACCAAAACTTCAATCAGCCGCCATTTTGGATAAAAGTATCATGTAACATTTTTATTGATATCAACTTTCTTCTTTCAGAAAGGTTTGAAAAATGATCACTCAATGGATGTTTACATTTAAAATATTCGAGTTACATCCCCTCATTTCATTAAAAACCAAAACTCCAATCAGCCGCCATTTTGGGTAGAAGATCTCAATTGATGTCATCTATATAATAAGAGAGAGTAGGGTTGTGTGTGTGTTCGTTTGTTCGTGTGTTCGCATCAAAACATGTCAACTTGTGGATTGCATACCAAAAAAACGGAAATGATTTAGATCTCCAAATTTTGCACATAGATTCTAAAAATATCAATCTCGTGCACCTGGAAGCCCAAATTTCAATTTTCCTTCTAGATTTTTCAGAATTGATGTTCAAATCTATGCTACCGTACATGAAGTTCCATAGGCTACATTGTTGCAGCTCAGAAGTGTGTGTTTTTTTATGAGGAGGTTATAATGCTGTTACAAGACTAATATTTTCGAACGGCCGTCTAGCTTAACAGTAAAACGCTAGCTTTCGGAGCGATTGATCCTTGGTTCGATTCAATATCTATTTATTTATTTATTTACAACAATATGGGAGCATACGGGGAAACCCCAAAAATTGCTCCCTAATCAAAAAAATTACAATAATCACTTCACAAAAAACTTGAAAATCGAGAGAAAGAAATAAGGAGAAAACTATTTCATATTTGTGAAGAGAAAAAAATGTTATGAGAATCTAAATATACTGAGAACTAAATATACTGAATACTAGAATTCCCGATTCTTCCCAATTTTTCTGTTCTTAATTTTTTCCCCTCGAAACATATTATTATCAATTATTCTTTGAAGGAATTTTTTTCATAACAATTGAACTTGGATTTTATCAAATAATTATTTTTAATGTAAAATTTTGCCACCAGTACAAATGAAATGGACATAGTCTTCATGCTGTAGGCCTATCATTGAATTTCATATGAAAAACATGAATAGATCACAATAGAATAAGTAATAATTTATATTCTTCAATTATAGTGTACTATTAGACACGAATTCGCAGTGAAACGAGTATTTTAGGTATTTTGTTTGGAATTGGGGAACAAAAGGCTGCCTGATTCAAATTGAGAAGGATCTAATCGATACTATTCACTGATCTATTGGAAAAATCGATATGATTCTGTGAGGTTTCCAAGTATTATGTCTTCTTCAGTTTACTATACTATAATAAAGGAAAGAACTGACTTATACACGTAAGGAATAGGGAATTATGTTTGAAGCATCATCACGTCTGAAATATACTCAACTGATTAATTTGCAATTTTGCATATAGATTCTCAACTAACCGGGGATGGTTATTTATGCCTATTCTCAGTTCATCAAGATTGCATTACGTCAAGTTTTCAATTTGTCATGCTTCCAGCTGTTGTATAGAAGCAGTTGAACATTTCTCTTGAAAGGGACATTAGATGAAAGATATGATTGGAGATCCTATTCGAATAAAAATAACTGATTTTCTGTCGCATCAAAACCGCACCGATTTCTCAAACCGTTCAAAAGTTATTCTCATTCAAAGATACTAATAAATCATCCATCTATCCATTATCTTTACTATAATAATGGAAAGAGCTGGCTCATACACGTACGTGATGTAGGAAAATTATGTTTGACACATCATCACGTTTGAACTACTGGACTGATTGATTTGAAATTTTGCATTAAGATTCTTCAATCACCGAGGATGTTTACAGGCCTATTTTCAAATTTCGAGTTTCTCATTACGCCAAGTTTTCATTTTGCAGTTTTAAAATAGACCCTTGCGAAGCACAGGTTACCTACTAGTATTCATTGTTCTAAAAAGGCCTCCAAAATGATGTACCACATCATGGGTGTTCAAATTTTAAATATTCCATTTACAACCCCTCATGAGGGGTTGAAATAAGGTTGTACGTCAAAAGGTATTCGACCTATCCTGAAAGTTTCAGTATTATATTCAACTCATTGTAATAATTCATAAGTAATTATTAATATTGTAATAATAAGTCTCCAACTTATTGAAGGGTTCCTATACATATGCCACTCTGTATATGATAACTCTAGATCATGCTATGTATGTTTGTTATCATTGGACCTTCAGTCCAAGCTATCTAATAAAATCCCTATCTGCAATGGAACATGATTTTCCGTATCAAAACTAGAATTGCAAGTTCAAGGGTAATCTTAGTAAGCGGGATGAGAAGGAAGAGTGATGTTACAGTTTTGTAGTTGATGGAAAATCGTTTGGAGAGGCTAATGTGATTTACACTGGCGATCGAGTAGTTCGATGCAATTCTGTGAATGATCAGATTGATAGCGCAGCCACTCCAACAAAGTCGCTAGCAGATAGCCATAATAGTTTTGGACTCCACTCTTAATAGATTCCAACTCGACTACGATTGTACTCCCTTCACTTTCAAACTCATCTCTTCTTTCCTCTCTCGTCTCGTCACTCTTCATCCTTCTTCCTCTCTTCCTGCACTCGTATCTCTCGTCCTCCAACTATCTTTCTCTCTCTCTATTATCACATACTATTATATTCGCTTCCATTTCAAACTGATTTCCCACTCACTCTCTTCTCTTTTTTCCCCACTCACTCATATCCTACTCGCTTTCTCCTCATGTTCTCTCTCCACCACCAACTCTCCTGTCACCCATCTCACAAAAGCTATTTCCGATTAGCTCAACCAGCTTCAATTTATTGCAAATCAATAAATATTCCGTTTCAGTTCCACGACTCCGACGGTATCTTTCTTTGGACAGTGGGGCGGGGCATCTCTTCTCTTTGTAATCTGTTCTCTCCAGTGTTTTTCTTTTTCGTTTATTTGCCGCTCTGACGTATGCTTTTATCCATTCAATCGATCTTCTTGAAAGTCACGTTTACAGCTTCCGGACATTATTCAGATGTACGTTCATGGAATTACCTTCTCAACGACTAGAGAGAAGTGTGACGGAAATCAAGGTATGACGATGACCACGTCTGGTTATAATATTTATATTAATATAAACAGTTGTGGAACTTTTATGATACGTCATTCAACATTACATTGTCAATTTATTCAAATTATCGATTAATTTATTATTTCATGTTCCAGTCGAATTCTTCACATATATTCCATGAATGTCTAGTTTTATCTTTTAATATTATATTATTGAAACTACTGGTTCTCTCCAAGTGCATAGTTTTATATTTTGATTTTCTCAATTCAATGACAATCAATTATTATAATTGAGCAAATAATTCTTATTTGAGAGATAAATGTGTCAAAATTTCAAAATACGCTTTATATATATGTCCCACATATAGGCTTCTCTTCCAACTTTTATAAACTACATGATTATGTAGTTCATTCATCCCTTAATTGATTTTCACTCTTCAGGAAGGATTTTGTGCCAAAACTTTGATGTGACAATTAGCAAAAAGTGAATTAATGTTTTATTAACGTTGAATCGGATGTGTCTTATGTGCCGACTAACGATCCACAAGTCATAATATTATTCGTTCTTCAATACTTTCGATTCCCAGGCAATACTCTGATTCAAGATTGTTTGCAGTGAATCACAATATTTTCGATTTATTCAAATGGACATCAAAATTTGCAATCTCCATTGATCAATAAATTCAACCCCCAAGATGTAGATAACATTGAATACTAGATTGAAATTGGTTGAGATTGATAGTGCAATAGTTTAAACGGTTAGTTATAGTGGAAAAATCATCCACTTAGACTAGTACCTGGGGTAGGCTACCAGAAGTAGTGCTTCATGTTCATGCAATAGGCGTTGTAATACGATGTGTATGTTGTCTATTGTTGTAGAATACTAGAATTGTTGCGTGTTACATACATACACACATTCATAATATGTGATGTAGTTGCATATAATGTCATTGTACATTGTGACAGAAACGCCATTATGATGATTGGATGCCATTTCGTGTGAATATGATTACCTGGCTAGCTTGTGTGTTAATTATATGCAATCAAGCTCATTGTGTAAATCAAGCCGGCCGGAAGGGCTTGACACACGCGGTGGGGGTGGGACAAAGACAGAAAGCGCTTTGACCACACAGTGCAACCCTTGAATTGGGCAGATTGAGTGCTCAAATGTGCCACGATGGGGAGGGAAGGGGGTCGACCTTACTCACATCTCAGGATCAATTCAGATTTGGCGGCTAGACGTGCTCAGTGCAAGTGAGAAATGCTAATGGAAATCTGGTAGCACTATTCTGAACACAATGCAACATCACGTAGTCTATCATTACCATTGTGGACTGATATCAAACTGATCAAAGAGATCAGATTTTCACCAGATAAACGTTGCTTTCCTCAAAATTTTCCAGTTTCTCATTCATTCAACATAGTTTTGTTAGCTATGCATTCCAATTCTTTTATTCCTTAAGTTCTCCAATGATAGAGAGTATATTTATTCAGTGCATATCGAGTTGAATTCATCTCATCAAACATGGTTAATTATCACGTGTGTGATAGAAGGTCCTTTTGCACATGATTTTTATTTATCTGATTGAGAATCCACCAAATCTCTCACAGAAATTTAATGCGATATTTTCAGTTTGCGATCTAATCATGTATATGATCTAACTACTTACCTACTCAACTATAACAATTCTCAGGAATAATAGATAGTCTAGAAAGAACATTGCGAATTCATCAATATAATTTACAAATTTTAAACAAGATGCACTTCATTGCAAGATGTCCCATCCTTTCTGAAATCCGGAGAAGACAACTGAACAACAGTATCCTCACAACTCAGGAGCTGAGGTCAAGACTAAACGGGCAGGACTGGGAAGCTGTAGGCCGGTACTGCAAAGAAGCGTGGCAGTACAGATACTCTCTTGTGCAGGAATACAACTTTTGAAAAAACATTAATAATGTAATTGAAAAAAATATATAGTTAATTTATTGCATGTATGTCAATTCCAATAACTCCTCCTGACGGCACTTTGCCATGGAGATCTGCCGACAATTAAATATACAATAATATTATGTAATGATTTCTTTGAAATGTTCAATAAAGGCCTTTATTTATTTTATTTTTTTTTATAGAACTAACTCACTGGTGGACTGCTTATGTTAATGAATGCTGCATTGTTCAATAATTGCGATAGCTTTTTCAACTCCCTGTTGTAGCGGATTGCACGCAAATTGTTTTTATTCCGTTCGCATAATTTTTACTCGTTGCTGGATGAAAGGCTGCATCAGCTCTGCAGTATTTAACGCTGTCGGCGTTAACCTAACGACTATATCGAACAATAGGCGAAAATTTTGAATATTGCTAGCTATGCTCACACAGTAAACCTGCACAATGACCTTATTTGCATGTTACATTTTATGATCATCCCCTGGTTCAATGCCTATCCGTTTCACATACATGAGAATGACCTGCCATGCAACAAATACGTAAATAAATTTAGAGAATCGTCAGAAGAGCAGAATATTTTGGGGGTTGGGTGCACATTCTGTAGCAGCAATAACACTCATACAGACCGTATTGTTTACACTATCATCAACATCATCATTGAATAATTGATAAGAAAATATTGTTCCATTCAAAATACACGACAATATGGAAATTATGTCATCTGAATTGCCAATTAAGTGCATTATTGATGACGGGCTGATACGTTTTGATGTGATTTTGGTGAAAAACCTTTCAGTCATATTATCATAATTTTTCACATTCAGACGCGAAAAATTGATTATCCGAATGAGAAATATCACTAAGGATAGAGTTGGAACGAAGAAGGGATATTTTAGGGTGGTGATTCAATTTATGAGACTCATGATTTGGCGCTAACTTCTTTTGGGTGAATTCAGACCAACTGCTAATTGCTAAAAACGGTCATTGTTGGGAATAAAAAGTGCACGTTATACAGTGTTATAGTTTTGAAAATTATAAAGTATTCACTAGAGTGGATTTCATAAAAATAATCCAGTTGACGATGAAACAGCAGAGTGCCTCCTCAACACCCCCCCCCCCCACCACCATCACCAAAAACACCAAACGACTTGAACAATTCATCAGGTTAGAATATTAAATATGAATGTACTTTTTTTCATAATCAGCTGATTTTTCAACGTTGCATCAATTCTCACAGGACTATAAACTCACTTTTAGGTATATCGTCCATCTCCAATAGGAAATGAGATATATCTCGTCAAAAATTGATAATTTTTCCTACTTACAGAAAAATTGCTAAATTCACGTTTCATTTTTCATTTCTACTTTTTTTCAAGTCGTCTATGGTATTAATTTATCGTTGTAATGGTGTTATCAAGTTGCTCATAAGGTCAGTGACAATCTTACTGGCTATTAATGCATGAAAAATGAGTTAGTTTTTTTACTGTAAAGGAGCCAAGTCAGTTGTCATTTGGGGTTCCCAGAGAAAGATGACAGAGGAGGGATGATGTGTGTGGTTGAAGATCAGATTAGATTAATTCATTCAAATAGATAACATGGTATTTTGGCTAGGATCCTAGATTTCAATGATAATAAGTGACATAAAAGTTATTTTACTATAAATTACACAGAAAGTTATATAAACTTCTAGAATTCAACGAAATGGTGATGGAATGCTTGCTAAATCTACAATAATATTTTTTATGCTATTTCACCTCAATCCTACAAGTACAACCACAGCCACATACTCTTCATTTACACCATAAGTGGTTGTGACACATCTCCCTTTTTCGGCCGGGGAAAATTGAAGTTATGCTCTACACTCAAAAGCCACCCACAACTGGAGGACACAGTAAGCATTTTCAACAAACCCAATGGAACCCAACAGGAGGTGGTGGATGCAGGAGAAACTTTTCTATACGATTCTGTACAGTGGAGCAAGACTTAACCGTCAACCAGCTCTCTGCCAAGTCTGCTTCTGGGAGTAAACATAGCCTCCCAAGACTTTCACCAACTGAGGATGTTGTACGTCATTACTTCTGCCACTGCTACCACCTAATCCAATCTTGACAGCAAGTTAAAACATGTTGGTGGTCTGTGAGTGGTGATGGCAGTGTTCTTCAGCCTACACTAATGTCACAGCGGCCTGCACCAGAGTCTCTTCAGCACATTGTGTCCTGCTAATGTAAGACTGGATGCAGTAGGGCATATACATGCATCAAAGCAGGACTGAAATGTTCACCCATCTGCAAAAATTGCGATGGGGTAAACTGCGAAAATATGGTGGTGGCAAACCTTGAGAATGAAGATGACCTGTCCCCGGACTCTGGCAACTCTGAAAATGATGATGACGATGAGGCCGGCAAAGCACCAGGAGATAAACAATAAACAACCTGGCCCATCCAAACGTTCACGGAGGCAGCAATAATGATAGGTATGACTTCCTCAAAACTGGAGTAACCACTAGAGTAGATTTTATAGTTCTTACTGGAGTAGAGACTATTTAACTAAGAGTGAGTTTATAGTCCAGTGAGAATTGATGCAACTTTGCCAAATCAGCTGATTATAAATAAAAGTACATTCATATTTGATATTTTAACCTGATGAATTGTTAACGTCGTTTGGTGTTTTGGGTGTTGGTGGAGGGGTGTTGAGGAGGCACTCTGCTGTTTCATCCTTAACTGGACTATTTTTATGAAATCTACTCTAGTGAATACTTTATAATTTTCAAAACTATAACACTGTATAACGTGCACTTTTTATTCCCAACAATGACCGTTTTTAGCAATTACGAGTTGGTCTGAATTCACCCAAAAGAAGTTAGCGCCAAATCATGAGTCTCATAAATTAAATCACCACCCTAAAATATACCTTCTTTGTTCCAACTCTATCATTAGTGATTGTATTGACAACTTAGTCATTCTCTAATCACGATCAAATAATACCACATATCACTTTATAAGAAGTGAAAAGGAAAAAAACATGAATTTAGCAATTTTTCGCAAAGTTGGAAAAAAATTAACAACTTTCAACGAGCTATAACTCGCCTCCTATTGGAGTTAGAAAAACACTTATGAGATGAAAATTGTGGAGAATTTAATGCTCTTCTTCAAAAAAGAATGGTACAAAAATATCGATTGAACAATTGGTTTTGGAGATATTGTGGAAAAACTGAAAAAAAGTACCAAAATTTCTTGGTTTTCAGGCTGCCAAAAGTTATGCCTTCAGAAATTTTGGTGGGAAACCATAGATTACTCTTACTGATACCCAAATGGACCGATCGAAACAGTAGAATCAATTACCTTGATCTTTGTTTGGTCGGGCTGCATTATAATGACTATTTGACTGGGCTACAGGCGCATGGATACATTTGTAATTTTCAGATGAGCCAATCAAATTGCAGTGGCTGATTGGTGGTGATAACGAGTCGATTCAAAAATAACTCTACGAATTTATATAGATAATAAGAGTTTGTAAGTTATCACTACACAGTTCATGTACCGGATGTAATCTGAGTAATTATGAAATATAACATATAAGATATAGGTAATAGCCTAGCAGATTGACACGGACTATTTGATTATATAATGGCGTAGTAGTTGAATATTTTAATAATATGCAAATTTGGTATATGGAAGTATGATCTTAGAGAATAGGGGTAGATCAGAGCCCACTAGCTCGCCAGATGTCACTATGGAACGCCACCAATTTTATAGAGCACAAATCCCTTTTTTGTCAATAATTGTACGTTTGAAAGATTTAAGTTTGAATTTAATAAATAATTTCCATAAGACTTAGTGAGGCGAAGGTCAAAGCGTAAGACTTACAAGGAGTGAGTCATACAGATATTTATTTATTCCCTTGGAGAGGACGACTTCGGCCACCAGAAAACCAAAGACAACGGGAAATTCGGATTGCCATCATCATCTGTTGAATGTCGGCATGTGAGTTACAGTTAACAAGAAATATATTTATCTAGGGCACCCTCAGTGCTTCGAGTGAAACAAGATTTTGAAAAGCTAGCTTGTCGAAAGGTTATAAGAATATTGAAATTAATATCAAACTTGCACAAGTCTTGAGACGTACAAAAACGATTTTTCCAGTTAAGGACTATATATCAGATTTACATTTCTAAGTATGTACAGATGAAATAAATATTTAAATTTAATGTTATAATATATAAATGCTCACTCGATCATAAATTTTATTAGTGAATTATAAAGATATAAATGAAGCTCATGTTCACTGGATAAATTGATTTATCTAATTTCCATCGGAGGCCGAACCTTTAGCCCTGAGATATATTATATTAATATAATTTGAGATTTATCTGTTATCAATTAATTATTTATATTGATTTGGAAAGAAAGTATATGAGATCCTATTCGACAAGCAACAGCAGGTCGATAACTGAGATGCATAATCTAAATGCATATGATTGATGATTCAAGGAGCACATGGTAATTTTTCGTGCTACAAGCAAAAAACCTAATAAGTGAGCTAATCTGTGATATTTTTTGATATATATATTTGTTCTTATTTTCATTTTCATACTCGTTGCTCTATATATATTTGTTTATTCGTTGATATTTTGTGTAATAGATTTGAATCAATTTTGATGGTGTATCCTTTATTTATTTCCCTGTCACCATGCATGACCAATCTTGTTATAATCTATTTAGTTACCATTAATGAAATATTAATCACCATCCGACTATATTCTTCACTGAATAAGTTGGTTAAGACAGCGATATACAGCATTGATTATCAAATCTTTGAAAATAATACGTTCCAGAGATTTATATAAATTATCCAGTATCATCAAATCCGATTTGAAGAATCTCAAAATCATAACATTAAGTTGCAGCAGTGCAAATTCTCGCATCTGTATTTGCGGAATTCGACAAATCAGTCACAGAAATTGTGAACTGTTGGAGCAGCCGACGTCAGTAACCAGCAAGAGCAGAGAACTGCGGGAGCTCCTGCGCGAGCCAGTAAGAAATTGGTATTATTATTATTCTAAGAACCACAATGAGCGTTACATTTTTTGTTATTAATGCTCTACCGGCTGCAGCCAAGCAGGGCAGCTCGTTATTGAAAGAAATAACGTGACATGTTTAAATGTTTTAATGTTTAAATGTTTAGATGTTTGAATGTTTAAATGTTCAAATGTTTAAATGTTTAGATGTTTAAATGTTTGAATGTTTAAATGTTTAAATGTTTAAATGTTTGAATGTTTAAATGTTAAAATGTTTAAATGTTCAAATGTTTAAATGTTTAAATGTTTAAATGTTTAAATGTTTGAATGTTTAAATGTTTAAATGTTTAAATGTTTAAATGTTTAAATGTTTAAATGTTTAAATGTTTAAATGTTTAAATGTTTAAATGTTTAAATGTTTAAATGTTTAAATGTTTAAATGTTTAAATGTTTAAATGTTTAAATGTTTAAATGTTTGAATGTTTAAATGTTTAAATGTTTAAATGTTTAAATGTTTGAATGTTCAAATGTTTAAATGTTTAAATGTTTAAATGTTTAAATGTTTGAATGTTTAAATGTTTAAATGTTTAAATGTTTAAATGTATAATGTTTAAATGTTTAAATGTTTAAATGTTTGAATGTTTAAATGTTTAAATGTTTAATGTTTAAATGTTTAAATGTTTAAATGTTTAAATGTTTAAATGTTTAAATGTTTAAATGTTTAAATGTTTAAATGTTTAAATGTTTAAATGTTTAAATGTTTAAATGTTTAAATGTTTAAATGTTTAAATGTTTAAATGTTTAAATGTTTAAATGTTTAAATGTTTAAATGTTTAAATGTTTAAATGTTTAAATGTTTAAATGTTTAAATGTTTAAATGTTTGAATGTTTAAATGTTTAAATGTTTAAATGTTTAATGTTAAAATGTTTAAATGTTTAAATGTTTAAAAGTTTAAATGTTTTAATGTTTAAATGTTTAAATGTTTAAATGTTTAAATGTTCAAATGTTAAAATGTTTGAATGTTTAAATGTTCAAATGTTTGAATGTTTTAATTTTTAAATGTTCAAATGTTTAATTGTCATAACGAATTATCCTGAATAGCAAGCAAAATCGCTTAACGAGAAGATTTTCTATAGGGCTCTAGCAAACAGCTGTTTTGTTATCGCCGAGTGCGATATCAATAAGTGATAGATTAGATAATAACGGGTATCCTGGCTACAAATCGAACAGCCAAATAGAAAAGGATTTCATTCGCTATTCATTGAATTATATAAAATGATGAAATTTTGAGGTTAGGCTAGAATACTTAATGGTGACCTAAATAATCGATCAAGCCATATAATTTGAAATTCAGCCAGACACCTTTGGCAAATTTTAGTTGTGAACAAATAGCATTCAACCAGAGGATTTGGTAACCACATGGCGTGTTATTATAAATGGAAAAACAACTCAATGAACTTAAAAAAATTTAATGTGTAAAATGAGCATGTACAAAATACATAAAATAAATAAAAATATGAAGGAAGTGTGTATATTCTATCAGGTCCATGGATACATCTGTAATTTTCAGATGAGCCAATCAAATTGCAGTGGCTGATTGGTGGTAATAACAAGTCGATTCAGAAATAACTCTTCTAATTCATATAAATAATAAGAATTCGTAAGTTTTCACTACACAGTTCATGTACCGGATGTTATCTGAGTAATAATAAAATATAACACATAAGATATAGGTAATAGCCTAGCAGATTGACACGGACTATTTGATTATATAATGGTGTAGTAGTTGAATATTTAAATAATATGCAAATTTGGAATACAGAAGTATGATCTTAGAGAATAGGGGTAGATCAGAGCCCACTTGCTTGCCAGATGTCACCATGGAACACCACTAATTTTATAGAGCACAAGTCCCTTTTTTGTTAATAATTGTACGTTTGAAAGATTCAAGTTTGAATTCAATAAAAAATTTTCATAAGACTTAGTGAGGCCGTATTAAGGTGTAAGTCATACAGATATTTATTTATTCCCTTGAAGAGGACAACTTCGGCCACGAGAAAACCCAAGACGATGGGAAATTCGGATCGCCATCATCATCTTGTGAATTTTGGCATGTGAGTTACAGTTAACAAGAAATATATTTATTGTGATGAAACTTTTGAATAAATCTCATGAGAGGAGAGAATCAACCAGAAAAATTGTAATTACCCTTATAGAATGAGAGATCTGCTTAACAAATAGTTAGCAACCGAGCGATAAGGCTTCCTTATCAACACCTGAGTATAATATAAAAGAACTATTCTGAACTACACTTTTTTTCAAAGAATTATTCAATAGAATTATGATTATTTTGCAAATTGAGTACAAATCGTTTATGAATTGCTCATTGAATTTTGGAGGTTACACTCTTGTTTACTATTGATCAGATGTTTTGTAGCAGCTCAAACACAGCTGACTGATTCAATTTTATCACTATACAATCTGTCATAGGAAGAATCAAGGGTGAGTGAATGTGTATGCCTCCCGCAATTCAGACGATTGTATCGAATCTTGTAGTGAATCAATCATTCTGGTATTCACTTAGCGTCCACGCACACAGTTTCAAAATTTATAACCTCAATACTGGTGACTCAGTACAAGATTCATTATATGTGTATCGACCTATCCTTGGAGGCAAGAGGGACTCCCCCAGGAAAAGCTTTACATGATTATACATGTGTGAGGTGTGTAAAATACCGCTTTACATGATTTGGCACCCAAAGTGATAGGCATTGATGAGTTGGATGATCCTCGACTACGAGGATCATATTGTTGTTCAGTATACTATAGCGCTGACAACGGGAAAATTTTGTGAAAAATTCATGATTGTGAATTTCTTTGAATTTAATATCAACTGTTCTCTGAGATATAAAACAGCAAGACGTACCATACACAATCTTTGAACAAGAGAAATTTGTTGATTGATGAATTTTTCAAAGGAAGAATCGAACTCAGAATTTCACTATTGTTGTCATTTGAAAATTGCTCATATTATAAGTCATAGGTATAAGAAACACCATAAGAAAAGGTCATATTATTTTAAGAGCATCAGGTCTATATCAAAGCAGTTTATAAAAATTTACAGAAAGGAGGATTAAATTCATTTACTGCATTTTCAAATTTTTTTAGAATATAAAAGGGGAAGTAAAATTAAGTCATGGATATATTGTGGAGTAATTCAAGCAGAGCATCACTGCTTTTTATATAAAATTTTGCGAGAAATACTAGCCCTAAATATAATTATGGCAGGAATTTATAATATTGAAATACTTATAATAATAAGAATAATAAAATTATATAGGCATACCTGTATTATTGAATATCCATTATTTCTCTTTGCATCTTATCATTGTTTTATGTTAACGATATTGCTGATTCGATCCACATTTTTATCACACATATTATTGAATCACACTTTTGTATTCTTTCATTTGAACGAATTTTTTACACTATTCAATCTTTGATCATCATCCATTTGTAATCATTCACATGACCTCACATGTTTGCAGTCGTTTCAATGCACTTGCATTGTTATACCATCCAATAAATTATGGAAGAACCACACTGCATCCTGGAGCCCACATCAGCGACTTCAAGGACAGAGGAGTTTGCGCGGGAGAAACGCCCATGTACCACCATTCCAGAAATCCAGACGTCTGCGCCTTACACCACAGAATTCCTGCCGCCGACCAAAGACCACACACCCACCCTTTCCGTGCTAGAGATGAGCATCATCGTGGAAGCATTGAACGGTGTACATGAAACAATGACCAATATAATTAAAGAAGGGAAACAAATAAATGAAACACTAAACAATATGATTAAAGAAAACAAACAAGCAAGGAGAGAACTAAATAAAGACAACAAACAAACAAAGGGAGAATTGAAGAAGGAAATCCAACAGATGAGGAAAGTAAATGAACAAGGTTTAGAGAAGCTAGATCAAAAGTTGGAAGGAGCTGTGGAGGAAAGCAGGATGTCAGGACGGCAAATTGAGGAGAAGTGTCATGCAACGGGAGTCAATATTGGACCAGTGATCGAGCCCATGCATGTGTAAGTAAACATACTCGAAGAGGAGGTCATAAAACAGGCAAGCGAACATGACACATGTATGGAGGACCAACCTACCAGGAATATTAAGACTGAAGTCGCACCGCACCCCGCAGAACACCGAGAGGAGCCGGACGACATCACCCGCCAAGCCGAGGATGTCACCCATGGCATAGAGGAACAGCTCGTACCACCGCGCGCAGAACACCAGGAGTTCAAGGACGTTGCCGGCCGAGTTGAAGAGCAGCCTGGACCACCAACCGCCCACATCACCATCCATCCACCGAGGACCGCACCTGCAACAGATAAACCCAGTACTCATGAAGATCGTCTACAAAACAATAGAAATAAAACAAAAACCCACAACAAATCAGAATCACAACCAAAACCGAAAACCCATGAATCAAAACAACAAACAAGAAGGATTACAATACGTCAAAGAAGAAAACCATCCAATAGAGTTCATTTACACCGCCATCATATAAGGCTGAAATCCTACATCAAACCTTGTACCAACATGCAAGAAAAAAGGAAGACAATATCAAGAAGGACCTACAACCACCGCAGTCATGTCCGGTTAAAACCAAGCAGACTACATGCCAGCATGCTGAGAAGGAAAATATTGTCAACAAGCATCCGCACACATTATGGACATGTCAGGTTTAAGAATATCAAACTGCATGTCACCAGCCAACAGAGAGGAAATGCGTTTGTAAGAATTGATTTACACCACAGGCACATTCGTTTTAAGCAAAGTTTAATAAAACGGATAGTTGTGAATTGGAATTGGACCTTGAATAACACCGAAATCAAATCTAGATGGGGGCTTAAGAAAGAAATAATTTTTGAATTAACTGGAAGCTATGTTGTGAATTACACAAATTATCAAATTTTTCATAGTCACAGCCTAACCATCAAGTCACATCTTTGCAGATTGGCATCTTTCTACTGCAGCCTAATCAACATAACCTAAACTTCGCCGCATCTCAGCTAATAAGGAAATATTATCAATCCACCTCAAATGAAGAAATCGAAATCAACTTCAACAAAAGAAGAAAATAAAACTATGAAACAACTTTAAAAATTACCAACTTGATCAAGCCATCTGCCTCGTGCTACAGTCATCACAGAAAAAATCACCCAGTACCATCTGCACAACTGAAAAACAGAAACAAAAATTGTATTATCAACGGAAAATATTTGTAAATTAGAAATAAGATGGAGTTAGTAGTGAATAGGAAGAAAGAAAATAAACAAGGTTTATTTGAATAAATGCGTAAATATAACCTCGAAATATGGAATCGATAAAGAAATCAATTTAGAACCAAAGCCTGTTCGATAATTTTTATTCACACCAGCCAATGTGTGCGAGATCACAGAGCAAATTGTGATAAATCAAAGCAATATTGTTGTTAATTATTGTAAGCTATTATTTAATGTGGAAGTATAAATAAAAATGCAACCAAAAATATATTATTTATGTTGAATTGCACAAATGTTCACATTGCACAATGTTCAATGTCATCTAAATGTATCTCTAAAAAGCTCAAAAGAAAAAGAAATTCTTGCCTTTAAATATGAAATTTATTGTTGTTGCATCAAAAGATCAGGAAATGTAATCCAAATCAATGAAAATAGTCTTGAAAATACAGTATTTGTAATCAGCATTGATGAAAATCAAAAATCACATCAAGTGTAACCCTGCTTGTACACAACATACCAAGCATACAGAGGAATTGATCGAATCAAGTGGTAGACAATTGTTAAGTCACCGAAGTTAATCATGTTCTCACCCGAATATATATGTAAAAGCCCAGACAAAGAGTCAAAACTTGTATAATAATGAAAATCTATATTTGTCACAAATATTGCTAGAATCCTAAGAGGATAATATGTGAATTTTTTG
This sequence comes from Nilaparvata lugens, assembly GCF_014356525.2. NCBI lineage: Eukaryota > Metazoa > Arthropoda > Insecta > Hemiptera > Delphacidae > Nilaparvata > Nilaparvata lugens. The sequence continues at coordinate 29,484,392 of NC_052509.1, forward strand.
TTATATTTGTTATAGTTGTGGGTCTGCTCATAAGCCACCCTTGAATGGGTATTATGCCACCCTTTAATATCCGGGGGCTTTTGTGTGATGAAACTTTTGAATAAATCTCATGAGAGGAGAGAAGTTGTGAAGTTGTTTAATGGAGGATCCAAAGAGACCTCATTAATTATTGTATTTAGATTGTATCCAAATGAAAGGAACAATCAATTATTTATTTCCTCGTATCCAAAAGTGCACGATATATTGTTTCTAGTGTTAAGTATGAAGTTTTGTAGAAGTAAGGAGATAAAATGGTGTATTCATCACAATATCAGATTTATCAAATAGTCATTGTTTCGACTCGTCTTCCAATAACCTTTTTAAAATATCCTGGGGGCTTTTGTGTGATGAAACTTTTGAATAAATCTCATGAGAGGAGAGAATCAACCAGAAAAATTTTAATTACCCTTATAGAATGAAAGATCTGCTGAACGAATAGTTAGCGACCAAGCGATAAGGCTTCCTTATCAACACCTGAGTATAAGATAAAAGTACTGTTCTGTACTACAAATTTTTTCAAAGAATTATTTAATAGAACTATAATTATTTTGCAAATTGAGTACAAATCATTTATGAATTTCTCATTGGATTTTGGAAGTAACACTTTTGTTTACTATTGATCAGATGTTTTGTAGCAGCTCAAACACAGCTGACTGATTCAATATAAATTATAAAATGTCATGCCAGGTTTTCATGCAAGCTGTAATATTATTTCTAAAATTAAGAACTATTGATGAAGGACCAAGAATTTCAAATAAAAAATAAAATATAATTATGTATTATTGTTGAAACTATTTATTATTCACAAAATTATATTATAATGTCAGGTATTATTGTAACTAACTAGGTCGAAGCATGAATATTGTATTATTGATAAGAGCAGCAAAAATTAATTATAACAGTTTCAAACATAATAAGAATTGTATAGGAATATTAAATTATAAATTGTTGTTTCAACTGAACCACATGGTGATGAATCTCTTTGGCAAGTCCAAGCCAATCATATGTCATGGAAATAGCACCAAAAGGGTGATCGTTTGAGAACATCATATGTTAATCTGTTATCAGACAACAAACCTGCCTTATCATATATGCTAGTACATGTACACTGTATAGAGGAACTCTGACTAGAGAATTAAGCAGTTTAAAGAATTATACAAATTAAGTTATTATTGTAATTAAGGGAATTATATTTTACTGTCATGAATAATCATTCTACCAATGGCAAATTTTCATGCAAATTAATTACACAGAGATTCTCAGAGAAAAGGTTCTAGACAAAAGGCTTAGAAGAAGACATTGCACTTCCCTTTTGAAAGCCTCACCAGTAAGACCTTGTTAAAAGTCACCAAAGACCTATTTGTGAAATTTTGTTCGATTTTATATGTTTTATCTGTGAGCCAATATTTTTGGGCTAATTTGTCCAGTATTTGTAAATTTATATCATCAATCGATAATTTGAGAAATTCAAGTTTAATTATTCCATAATTAATTTGGTGGAGGAGATATTTAATTAAAAATTCCACACGTGCTGAAACCGAAGCCTGGACCCGCCGCCGATCAAACAAATTTGATCTAAAGGAAAAACCACGACTGCCAAGGAGTTTCACGTGAGTTTTAAAAATTTGGGGCCCCAATCTACGCTTCGAAAGAAATTACAGTGCAGAAAATATAGAATTTATATCAGATTTTCATTCCTAAGTATGCACAGATGAAATAATTATTTAAATTTAATGTTATGATATGTATATGCTCACTCAATCATCAATTTTTTATTAGTAAATTATAAAGATATAAATGAAGCTCATGTTCACTGGATAAATTGATTTATCTAATTTCCATCAGAGGCCGAACCTTTAGCCCTGAGATATATTATATCAATATATTTGAGATTTATAATTTATCAATTAATTATTTATATTGATTTGGAAAGAAAGTATATGAGATTCTATTCGACAAGCAACAGCAAGTCGATAACTGAGCTGCATAATCTAAATGCATATGATTGATGATTCAAGGAGCACATGGTAATTTCTCATGCTAAAAGCAAAAAACCTAATAAGTGAGCTAATCTGTGATATTTTTTGATATATATATATTTGTTCTTATTTTTATTTTCATACTCTTTGCTCTATATATATTTGTTTATTTGTGGATATTTTGTGTAATATATGTATCAATTTTGATGGTGTATCCTTTATTTATTTCCCTGTCACCATGCATGACCAATCAAGTTTTAATCCATTTAGTTACCAGTAATGAAATATTATTACCATCCGACTATATTCTTCACCGAATAAGTTGGTTAAGACAGCGATATACAGCATTGATTATCAAATCTTTGAAAATAATACGTTCCAGAGATTTATAGAAATTATCCAGTATCATTAAATCCGATTTGAAGAATCTCAAAATCATAACATTAAGTTGCAGCAGTGCAAATTCTCGCATCTGTATTTGCGAAATTCGACAAATCAGTCACAGAAATTGTGAACTGTTGGAGCAGCCGACGTCAGTAACCGGCGAGAGCAGAGAACTGCGGGAGCTCCTGGGCGAGCCAGTAAGAAATTGGTATTATTATTATTCTAAGAACCACAATAAGGGTTATATTTTTTGTTATTCATGCTCTACCGAGTGCAGCCAAGCAGGGCAGCTCGTTATTGAAAGAAATAACATGACATTGTTTGAATGTTCAAATGTTTAAATGTTTAAATGTTCAAATGTTCAAATGTTCAAATGTTAAAATGTTTAAATGTTTAAATGTTTAGATGTTTAGATGTTTAGATGTTCAAATGTTAAAATGTTTAAATGTTTTAATGTTTAAATGTTTAAATGTTTGAATGATTAAATGTTCAAATGTTTAAATGTTCAAATGTTTAAATGTTTAAATGTTTAAATGTTTAAATGTTTAATGTTTAATGTTTAAATGTTTAAATGTTTAAATGTTTAAATGTTTTAAATGTTTAAATGTTTAAATGTTTAAATGTTTAAATGTTTAAATGTTTAAATGTTTAATGTTTAAATGTTAAATGTTTAAATGTTTAAATGTTAAATGTTTAAATGTTTAAATGTTTAAATGTTTAATGTTTAAATGTTTAAATGTTTAAATGTTTAAATGTTTAAATGTTTAAATGTTAATGTTTAAATGTTTAATGTTAAATGTTTGAATGTATAAATGTTAAGATGTTTAGATGTTTGAATGTTTAAATGTTAAATGTATAAATGTTTAAATGTTTAAATGTTTAAATGTTTAAATGTTTAAATGTTTAAATGTTTAAATGTTTAAATGTTTGAATGTTTAAATGTTCAAATGTTAAATGTTTAAATGTTTAAATGTTTAAATGTTTAAATGTTTAAATGTTTAAATGTTAAATGTTTAAATGTATAAATGTTAAGATGTTTAGATGTTTAAATGTTTAATGTTTAAATGTTTAAATGTTTAAATGTTTAAATGTTTAAATGTTTAATGTTTAAATTTTAAATGTTTAAATGTTTGAATGTTTGTTTAAATGTTCAATGTTTAAATGTTTAAAATGTTTTAAATGTTTAATGTTTAAATGTTTTAAATGTTGAATGTTTAAATGTTAAATGTTTAAATGTGTAAATGTTTAAATGTTTAAATGTTTTAAATGTTTAGATGTTTAAATGTTAAATGTTTAAATGTTTAAATGTTTAATGTTTGAATGTTTAAATGTTAAATGTTAAATGTTTAAATGTTTTAAATGTTTAAATGTTTAAATGTTAAATGTTTAAATGTTTAATGTTTAAATGTTAAAGTTTAAATGTTTAAATGTTCAATGTTTAAATGTTTGAATGTTTGTTTAAATGTTCAAATGTTAAATGTTCAAATGTTAAATGTTTAAATGTTTAAAGTTAAATGTTTAAATGTTAAATGTTAAATGTTTAAATGTTTAATGTTTAAATGTTTCAATGTTTAAATGTTTAAATGTTTAAATGTTTTAAATGTTTAAATGTTTAAATGTTTAAATGTTTAAATGTTTAAATGTTTTAAATGTTTAAATGTTTAATGTTAAATGTTAAATGTTTAAATGTTTTAAATGTTTAAATGTTTAGATGTTTAAATGTTTAAATGTTAAATGTTTAAATGTTTCAATGTTAAATGTTTAAATGTTTAAATGTTTAAATGTTTAAATGTTTAAATGTTAAATGTTTAAATGTTTAATTGTTTAAATGTTTAAATGTTTAAATGTTTAAATGTTTAAATGTTTAAATGTTTAAATGTTTAAATGTTTAAATGTTTAAATGTTTAAATGTTTAAATGTTAAATGTTTAAATGTTAAATGTTTAAATGTTTAAATGTTCAAATGTTTTAATGTTTAAATGTTTAAATGTTTAAATGTTTAAATGTTTAAATGTTTAATGTTTAAATGTTAAATGTTTAAATGTTTAAATGTTTAAATGTTTAAATGTTTAAGTTTAAATGTTTAAATGTTTAATGTTTAAATGTTTAAATGTTAAATGTTTAAATGTTTAAATGTTTAAATGTTCAAATGTTTTAATGTTTAAATGTTTAAATGTTTAATGTTTAAATGTTTAAATGTTTAATGTTTAATGTTTAAATTTTAAATGTTTAATGTTTAAATGTTTAAATGTTTAATGTTTAATGTTAAATGTTTAAATGTTTAAATGTTTAAATGTTTAAATGTTTAATGTTTAAATGTTTAAATGTTTAAATGTTTAATGTTTAAATGTTTAAATGTTTAAATGTTTAAATGTTTAAATGTTTAAATGTTTAAATGTTTAAATGTTTAAATGTTTAAATGTTTAATGTTTAAATGTTTAAATGTTTAAATGTTTAATGTTAAATGTTTAATGTTTAAATGTTTAAATGTTTAAATGTTTAAATGTTTAATGTTTAATGTTAATGTTTAAATGTTTAAATGTTTAAATGTTTAAATGTTTAAATGTTTAAATGTTCAAATGTTACAATCTTTATGTACAATATTTTATGTACATGCATAATCCATCACATTTATTCTGTTTAGTGTACTTATTTATTGCCGTATATCCAGGAATGTTGGAAATGAACGGCATATCTGCAGTCAACCAGGTCTCCATTAATATTATAATGTGAATATCAGTTTTCAATTCATTAAGGCAGCAAATAAACTTATCGAAATTAGCATTCAAACTACGTATATTCATAGACATAATATTGAAACACTCAGCATCTTTATTTCTGTCCTCGTGAAAGTGATAGTTCAAATAATCGTCGATTACATCTGTTTCATTTTCTGTTTCTAAAATATTCAGAACTTCTTCAGTGTCACTCATAACTTCTATCATCAGGTCCACTTCTCTTTTCCTTGTTCCATTTAACAAGCCACTCACTATCCATGAATTTAAGTTTCTCAATTAGTTTGTCCACAGCATCATCTACAAGACTGGTTGTTAACTACCTGAAAGTTTCAGTGTGTCTAGACGAAGCGACAATCGCATGGGGCATGCTGTTATAGATTTCATTCTCCTTGTACTCAATTCTGATAAGAATAACATTTTTATGAGTTAGCCCTTGTGCTTCATGGATTGTGTGAAGTGCAACATCCTCTTTCCACTTTATAGTATCACCCACCATAAGTTGTTCCTCTTGGGTGAATGTTAATATCAAAGTGTCGGGTTGTATCAGATGGTATTCCCCATTTCTGTAAGTAGGCAGAATTGAGATAGCTCTTTTATTAAGTGTCGTAATATTTTCATAGACAGTGGAAAGGACAAAACAAACATCGATAGGACATCTATGAGTTACCGTTTGTTTTGTAAAAGGTTCGCGGAATTCTGAAATCTTATGCCATCTTGTGGCATAATTACTATCTCTCAATATAGGGTATTTGGTTTGCGTCACCAACGACAATTATTTCTGAGGCCTTACTCAAGTTAGCAATAAAACCGATGTAACCCGCATGCATAAGTAGAGCTTCATCAATAAAAACTCTATCGTATGTTTTATTCTGATTATGATTCATTATATATGAGCCAACTGTCCTGTAATCAAGCTTAGGACGATTACAATGTTACCGACCATACCATTCAATGACAGTTTCACAGATTGCTTTAATACCTGCCCGTGTTTGAGTGATTACTAGATCCTTGCCAGGCTCATGATGCGAGACTATAAAGTAAGATTTACCACAGCCGGGAACACCGTCATACCACTTTATTTTAGGAAGTTTACACTCATGAAGAGTTATTCTATTTATAGTTTTTATTAATTCGCTATTCAGCATAAGTGTAGTATTACGTGTGACTAAAACATATCGTTCTTTAGTATAGAATTTTAAAGTATCCTCTTGAAATTCTACGTAACTTCCACCCTGCTCCAAGCAATACCCATTCGGTATTTAGAGTTTGTCTTGAATAGGAATCTTTCCAAATTATTATCATAGATGTTCATTTTGTTATTCAGGACGCTTATTAGTTCATCACCTGATATTGACATGTTTCTATGCGTGATCCTGAGAAGAATATTTTTATATATTTAAGCATTTTTGTTATCAGCGTTTTGAAGTAGGGTCCGTAATTCAATCATAGAGTTTATGAATGCTTCACGTTTATTATTACCTTCAAAGAATCCTATAGGGTATTCAACTCCCATACTATCAGATAGCTCAGGTATATTAAGAAAATTAATTTCACAATAACCTCGATAATAAAAAATAAACTTCAAATCTCTAGCTCCTATGACAGTACTCAATAGTTCAGTGGCAGGAATATCAAAATAAGTTTCACCAAGATTGTTAAAAGAATCAATTCCTATCATCAAAGGGTAATTGAATTTACTCCAATCATTTATTTTATTCATAAGATCAATAAGTACCCCATTTCCACCATCATCCAATATGAAAATAGGAATGTTTTTATCAGAAAACAAAACTCTTATACAATTAGAATCCTGTAACACATTCAGGTGATTCCATTCTTCAAGAGAGAAATATTTTTTATTTCTAAGCAGAGAGAGACCTTTGGATGTTTCAACACTATTTATTTTTTTGTAGAAGATATCATAACATCAACCCTCTACCAAAATTATAAACCAGACTTATCTCACTTCTATCAGTATTAGTTGTTACGTAGAAACCATCAATTTTGTTAAGGATGGAATTTAAAGTAATCATTTTGTGTTGGGTTGATTGCTTGATTTTACTATCACTATTATTTTTATTTATCCTCAGTATATTGGATATTTTTCTTTCAGATTCCATAATCAGTTCTATCAATTATTTGTTGTAACGCTTTTTGATAGGAAGGGCACTCTCTGTCACCTACTTTGTGATCGAAAGCTTTTTTATCATTGCGGCAATTCAAACATGAGGGCTTTATGTCTCTATTAGGGCACTCTTTAACATCATGTCCTGTAGTGAAACAGTGAGCACAGGTGTTTTGTGCTTGAGTGCAATGCTTACTGATATGTCCAATTTTTTGGCACTTGAAGCAACGAGAGACGGCAACATAGGGTGCGTACACAAAGAAAGCTGGTTGCCGGCGCCGGAAAACCAGCCGCTGTAAGCGCGTCCCGGCTTGAGAAGAACTTAACATGGTTTCAAGTGTGCCCGTACACAGTAAACGCCGGTGCCGGCTCAACAAGCGCAACAAGCGCGAGCTGCCGGCGTCAACCGGCAAACAAGTATGAAGAGAACATTCTTGTAGCCGGTTTCCAGCAACTGGCTCAGTCTGCGAGTGGTCAACACATCATCACTAGACGAAGACATCTTTGACACTGCTCAAAGTGAACTGACTTGTCGCGCTTGTTACCAGCTTTCTTTATGTACGGCTTCAAGCTTTTACCGCGCTTATAAGCTCGAGGAGCAAGCTGCTGGTTTTCCAGCGCCGGCAACCAGCTTTCTTTGTGTACGCACCCATAGTCTCCAACTCGGCACACCCTCCAATCAATACCAATCCGCGATTTGTTAATAAATTCTTTTCCTAATTCACCAGTGCACTCCACTACCCAGTGCATGGTGTTTTTGTTTTTCGGTCCTATTATAAAAATCGGCCTGAAGTTTTTCAAGAAATTTTCACTACTCAATGACGATGACTCGAGATTTCTCTCAAACACATCGTTTGCCAATTCAGCAGCAGTTATATCTGCAGCGACGTGATACAGAATTATTCTTGGCAATTTGGATTGTGGCTCACTTACCTTTATGTTTGGATGTTGCAGGACCTTATCATCCAAAACATTTTCCTTATTAGCCCTTGGGTGAAGCACCAACAGCACACTCCCACCACGGACATCAACGGCTTTTTTAATGTTCAAATTTTGTTCACGGGTGATGTTCTTCTTATTGTTTTTTTCGAATTTTTCCGCTTTGTTCCTTTTCCGTTCCATTTATTTTTGCTGGCTTCAGGATGATCACATTCTCCTTGGGCGACAGCTTCTTGGTCCGAGGCGGAGACTCCCTGGCTGCAGCAGTGGAGGCGGCACTCGATAATGTAGGAGGTGCGGTCCTCTTCTTTGGCAGTTGCACGGCCTCAGCAAATAAGATCTGCTTGTTGTGGCTTTTTGCAACTTCACTTGCTAGTTTATTCACACTCTGCTCCAGAGTGTGAATTTACCCAAACATTTCCGCGTTGTTATCTTCTCTATACTTATAAAAGGCTAAGCCCCGACAGACTGAAATCACACCACAGCCCAAACTACTGAGCCTAAAAGCTTGAAATTTCGCACGATTGTTTATGGTAGCCTGAAAACATCCACTAAGAAAGGATTTTCAGAAATTTGCCCCCCTGAGGGAGCTGGGGCCCCCCCAAAATTTTGTACTTTTGAACCACTCATTTCACAGCAAAGTCATGAGGAACTTTTTTGTTCAGCTATAAAGAAAAATTAGATCTATGCAGAAAAATCTCGATCAGGAGCACAGGGGGGTCCAGGAGAGGGCATTTTTCGAAAATTTTGATGTAAAATCACACTACAGCTCAAACTAATTGTCCTACAGACTTGAAACTTTGCACAAATATTCTTCAAACATGCTAGACGCGCACTAAGAACGGATTTTGAGATATTTTGCCTCTAAGGGTTTCAAAGGATGGAAAAGGATCCTATTAAGTAAGGTTATGAACAGGGTAAGGTGAGTGCCATATGGAAATGAGATAATTTATTTATTGACATGTGATATTCTAACATATGTTGTAATCATTGGAAATAACAAAATAATATGATAGAAATTCAAAAAAGAACATCTGTTCTGTTATTGCTTTCTACCTGATTCCACTCAACCTCAATAATAATGTTCTGATAATTGATAGATATGTTTAATAATATTATAATTATTGATATAATAAAAGTATTGTTTTGATAATTAATTATTATCATTAATATAATAATAGTATTGTTATGGTAATCAATAAATATTTTTATTTTCACAAACTCTGTATAATTTATAATGGTGAATGTGGAACAGCTGCATCAAAGAAATTATCTCAAAAACATATGTTTAGGAAAACCATAGTTTTGAACTTCGTTTTCCTGATACAATGTATAAGCCTACACGTGGCATGTATTATTAATTTTTCAGCTAGAAAAGTTTTTTGAGACTGCTAAATAAACGTCTACAGTTTTATCAATGCTGTATCGGCAATATGAAAACGCATGCAGTTAATATGTCTTTAAATAAAGGTGTTGATATCTACATAATAATTATTCTCTACCATTTTTATTTAATTAAAATTTCAAATTTATTCAAGCCTTGATACTGTAGAATGATTGACTCACTGTACAGTCAGTCGAAAATTTTAATATTGAAATGAGGGGTATTTTGGCAAGCTGAACAAAAAAGTAAGGTCCTATGCACCTTTTTGATATTATTTCTTCAAATGAAAAATGAGTTTTGTGGGTTGTCAAAACTCCCCCTGAAAGAGAACTATTCATTTTATCCTATCTTTTAGTAAAATAACAATGATTTCTGCATTGAATAACATCTATTTTGCCAACAAGAATCGAGCTCTTTGTGAATTTAGATATGACCTACACTTTAGATTTATATAATTCATTACGTCAAGTTTTCATTTTGTCAAGTTTTAAAATAGACCCTTGCGAAGCACGGGTTCTTGCTAGTATATATATAAAAGGCTAAGCCCCGACAGACTGATATCACACCACAGCCCAAACTACTAAGCCTAAAAACTTGAAATTTTGCACAATTGTTTATGGTAGCCTCAAAACATCCACTAAGGAAGGATCTTCAGAAATTTTTCCCCCCTGAGGGAGCTGGGGCCCCCCAAAATTTTGTACTTTTTAACCGCTCATTTCACAGCAAAGTCATAAGGAACTTTTTTGTTCAGCTATGAAAAAAATTTAGACCTATGCAGAAAAATTCTGACCAGGAGCACATAGGGGGTCCAGAAGAGGTTATTTTTCAAAAATTTTCATGGAAAATCACACTCCAGCCCAAACTACTTAGCCTACAGACTTAAAATTTCGCAAAAATATTCTTCAAACATGCTAGATGCGCACTAAGAACGGATTTTGAGATATTTTGCCTCTAAGGGTTTCAAAGGATGAAAAAGGATCCAACTAAGTAAGCTTATGAACATGGTACGGTGAACGCCATATGGAAATGAGATAATTTATTTATTGACATGTGATATTCTTATGTTGTAAACATTGAAAATAACAAAATAATATGATAGAAATTTGAAAAAGAACATCTGTTCTATTATTGCTTTCTACCTGATTCCACTTAACCTCAATAATATTTTTCTGATAATTGATAACTATGTTTGATGATATTATTATCATTATTATTAATATAATAAAAGTATTGTTTTGGTAATCAATGAATATTTTCATTTTCACAAACTCTGTTAATGGTGAATATGGAACAGCTGCATCAAAGAAATTATATCAAAAACATATGTTTAGGAAAACCATAGTTTTGAACTTCGTTTTCCTGATGCAATGTATAGGCCTACACGTGGCATGGATTATTAATATTTTTCAGCTATAGTGAGGTCCACGTTATAATGGCAGTGGATAAAAATAGAAGAATAGCGATGCCGATTCTGTGTATTAATTAGTTATATTTCTACACTGTCAAAAACATAATTGGCATCGTTGTGGACCTAGAAAAGGATATTACCACCGGTTTTGTCAAATGATAGACAAGGATAGCAAAACCAAAGTTGATCAAATACTGTCATTATAACGTGGACCTCACTATAGAACAGTTTTTTGAGACTGCTGAATAATCAATCTGCAATTTTATGGATGCTGTATCGGCAATATAAAAACGCATGCAGTTAATATGTCTTTGAATGAAGGTGTTGATATTTACATACATTTATTTGTAGCACGGCCAGAAAAAGACAAACTTGAGTACTAGCCGTGAGTTTATTGAATATAACTGAATTTTGTTGTTAATATTTTGTGAATACAAATTACGGGTTCATGAGAGATGCGAGTGATTCCTTATATTTCATCCAAATGGTTATTCATAATATAGTAGTCGGGGTCATTGCAATCAAAAGTTTTTTATTCTGTACGGTAGCTAATAAATTTAATACGTATTGATTGTCCATAATGTATCCAGTGTCCATAATGGAAGTAATCGAACTACTCAAAATTAATGGCTTACTGCTCCCTCATAGAATTTATAGTATTTCTGGTGATTGAGCCTGTCTTTTTCAGCGTTGACTATTAATAGTAAAGCTTAATTTACAACTAGCTTACCCGACAAACTTCGTACTGCCAATGTATCTCATGTCACACTTGACTTTATTTGGTGAATCATTAAATTTATCTGACAATCGATATTTTCATTTACGTCTCAATACGGACTTCCTATATGCTTAGTCATGCAGCATTCATTATTCCGGAAACATATTATTCTTCTCAATCAATTGGTAGTAATATCTATCAGGTTTCAAAGATGAATTCAATTTTTCATAGCTGTAGATTGTCGATATATGGTCCAGGAAATATGCGATGTACGATGAGTCACAAAGAATTTCATAATTATTATTTCCATTTTAGGATGAATATAAGCTTAGCTAAATTCAAAAAAAAAATTAAATTATTCTTTCATTCTTCAGTAATTATTGATGAATGCAATATGAACAACTCTCTTCCATTAGGTGAATAATTTTTTTTCAACATTTTCCAGTTTCTCAATGATACGGGAGTGATAATTATATGTATAGGTCTTCTAAGGAACCATTATCAACAGCTGGTACCAATCAACTACACTTCAACTCCAAACTACCGTTATAATACCAGTACACAATTTATCATAGGGTGACGTATTTTATTACAGCTGGTAACTTTAGATGCTAAATCATATTATCACAATAATATGATCTTGAATCATGATCATCTTTCCGCTCTTCGGTAGCTGCTCGGCCGAAAATTTCGAAAACATAGGTCTGTAAAATAGATTAATAAATAATTATTATTAGCCACCCCTATTAAAATTTCTGTTCAGAAACCATCCCCAATATTCACACAACATATTCCCAAAGTTTCATGCCATTATGTCAAGTAGTTTTCAAGTCTACAGGGAAAAGACAAACATACAAACAAACACACAAACACACATTCATTTTTTTATAAATAGATTTTCATTCGGCTCAAACAAAAGCTTCGTCTCTAAATGGAGGTAGAATGATAAGGATTCAGTTCTGTTGTTTTAACATTTTTTCAAATCACTTTCAAAAAGTTCATGTAGTACCTACTATTGTGTTTGAGACACTTCTGGTGCTATCATAGTTTCACCACTATTCTCTTCCATAGTCCTATCTCTTGTAGTCAGTCGTTAACTATATCTATAATAATTATATAAAGTTAAGAGCTGGCTTATGCACGTACGGGATAGGAAAATTATGTTTGACGCATCATCATGTCTGGACTAATTAACTTGAAATTTTGCATATCGATTCTTTATAACCAAGGATGGTTATAGGCCTATTTCTAATTCTTCAAAATTTCATTACGTCAAGTTTTACAACAAATCCTTGTGAAGCACGGGTTCCTGCTAGTCTTGTATATTTTGCTTAACGTCTATTCTTTCGATAGTGATGTTAAGTTCATTGCACACATTTAAAAACGAATCATAGTCCTTTCTGGATACTTTTTTTCACGATAATTTCACTCCCCCATTTTAGAAATTCCTCTTGTATATTTTTAAGAGAATGTACCTCGAAACGTATTCCGCTATCGTTTTTACTTTTCGGTGGCAATTCGGGAGGCATATCCATTTCATCCTTTTCCTCCTCTTCCTCGTATTGTAGCTGCGCGGATGGTGGTAGTTTTGTTGGCGTATTTATTGGCGAATGGATCATCTTGAGGCTGATAGATCCAAAACACCATAATTTATTGATAGTTTGATAATTGTTTTTTGAAGAAACAGAACCTAATTTTTAAAGAGAGCAATGTTCAAACGAAAAATTTGGTGACACACTTTTCACTCAGAAAAAACGTTGAGTAGTTTTCACTGTGAAAAACTGCTGAGTAAACTGCTGGTTGTTGGTGTTGACACCACTTGTTCCACTTTCACTACTAATACTACTCTACACTGATTATTCGCTATGATCTGCACTCTACGAAGGTCTGATTACGACTGGGAAAAAATAGAAGGTATCTTTCGTTATAAATAATGGAGAATATGCATAACAGTTCGTTGACTGTATTTCTCATTATAATAGCATCAATGCTCCCTATTCAAACAATGCTGACGTGACACATTTATGTGAATATTACTATAATTTGGTTACTTCAGATCAGATAAAGATAATAATGTTGATGATTGCTACTGTTTCAATTTCAATCATGTTTGACATTTTTGCGTTTGATGCCAGCTGTTATTATTATGTGAAATAAGCTCTCATTGAATGGAATCATGATCATTGAAGTCAATTATACTTAGTAAGTAATTTCTGTTTGAATATGTGTATCTGTGGATATGTATGTATGTCGGACGGATCTCGAAAACGGCTCTAACGATTTTGAATAAATCAAGAATATAGTGGATTTGTGACAAAAAACATTATTTTGGTACAGGTCTCAACTCTGGAAGAATTTGCTGGAGTTCCTTGAGAAAGGATTATTGGTCCCTCAAGTAGCAGCTGATCAGAAAAAAGTTCTCCATAGTCTGTTGAAAACGTAAGAGAGTGTGAGCAAATGAAAAAAATTATAATAGCTGTAGTTCAGTTACCAAATTTGGCGACCTTTTTTTAAAACATTGCAGTATTCTTGAAATATCTGTTATAATAGGTTCAGAAAGTGACAGGATGATAGCAAAAGAATTTATAATCGATCTCTCCAAACATATGGTAGTTGAATGTAATGTTCATTGTGAGGTGATAGATATGTGACCGATTTCTTTAGTTTCTGTTGTATTGGTTCCTCTGTTGCTCTATGTTTGTACGCAGCCATGACCTCGAGAGAGCCAGTTGCACTGTTAATTCCTATTCTGGACTAAATACCACGAGAACCAATGAGAGAAGCCATCTATTAAAAAAAGCCCTGCTCTGTTCAATTCTCATGAAATTTAATCGTGATTGAAATTGAACATGGTTTTGTGATACTGGGCCTGATATTCTCATGTTTCAAAATCAGCTGAAAACTAAATCGAAAAAACATAATATTCCATTAGCTGCTCCCATTTCCCTTCATGATGTCATTACATGACACAAGACAAACCTATTGATATTGATAGATCACAAGTAAATACTGAAGTAGTCAATTAGGATAGAAATGGAATTAACTTAAATGTTAGTTTATATTCAAATTCTCATCCCTAAGCTTTCGGTTTCATGATAATATCAGAAAGAAATCATATAATGGTAGTCAATAATCAAAGTGAATGAATTCTATTCAGATTTATGCAAATTCAAATTAAAATGATCCCACTTCAATATTTATGATAGTAAAATTCAGAACATGAGAATTTAGCTACAATAAATGTGATACTAACTATTATGGACTTTCATATATGAATGCAGCTTTTACACTTTTGGATGAGTGAAACGAGACGTAAGCGACAGGCTATGCCAAAAATTCCAGAATAAGCAAGAGATCCATGGATACCAGAGTCATCAAATCCCGAATCAACTTAATTTGGAATTTAATCTTCAATTGCATCAAGCAAGAACAAGAATAACATGATCACTGCTAATTTGATAACTGTCAACGGGAAATATTAATTGTCAATGAATAAAGTAGAGGTTGACTCTTGAACCCTGCCCAATATTCAACAAAATTCGCTTCAATTGGACTACTATTCTACAGAGCACTTCCAACACATCAATCCAAAATCGAATAATTTGACTCAATAGTTTTCATGCCAAGTTGTGGCCTAATCTCAAGAACGATTATAACAATATTTTGGTAGATACTAGATTATAAATGGTTCACAAAAATAATCTTATCTTTCAATTCCCGTAGCGAAGCACGGGTGCCCTGCTAGTCTACTATAAAATAGGATGCAAAGAACTTATAACAGCTTGTCTGGGTTCATAGATGTCTTCTGGTTCTCTCGCGCTAAATTCTGGAAAGCCTTATATGATAATTAAATCTTATGTAAGCATGATCTGATCGAATAAATAGTTGGTGTATCAGTGTGGATGTGCTTATGGTTTGGGATGTCGTTAAGTTAAAAATGTTATTCATTCTATTGATAATATTTTTGTTCATTATTATTGTTATTATATTCTTTAATTTTTATAAGTTTTGGGATTTTGAATTCACAATTTGTTTCATTTTTACTTTCTTCATAAGTATTTGAAATCTTTGTATTTTTCATATTTGAGTTAGGTGGTATTTTTTTGTTTGTATTATTTATTATTGCATAAGTTCGTATTATTACGAACAAACATATTATATACGTTTGTATCTGTACAATTTTTATTGTTGAGGAGACATATTTGGGGAAATCCGTTTTCTCCATTGTGGATAAATAAATAAATGAACTATTCATTGCGTGCAATAACGCATGCAATTAATAACTAAGATAACATAGTATTGTCTCTCGAACATTCTCTGCTTTGAACTTGGGCTGTCCTGTTGCCAGTATGTCTTGAAGGAGATCAGTTTTTGATGTTAGCATTTTTGATACACCAACCCCAACAGCCATTAGCCGTTTTCACACCGATATCTCGCAGACACGACATACAGACAGGATTTACTCTGATGGACAGTATAAGAGGATGCTGCGGTTTATAACTGCGCGAGGTCTACTGTTCACAGAACTACTAGTATATAAAGTGGAATCAACTCTATTGGTTCTCTTAGTTCTATTAGATTTATTACTCTATTAGATCATATGTACATCAATCTTAATATGAAAATATGGTGTTGATTACACTACAAATCTGTGCTGTAAATTTGGTAATTTGAAAGTAGGTAACATACAGTACCTAATGTGATAAAATTCGATAACTTACGTCGATTAGACGTAGTATTCATCCTTTTCCAATCCACTATTATCAAGCTGGTATCAAGTCCATTTTTTATTAGAATAGTTGTTGCCCACTGAAAATAAACATGGAATTTGAAGCTTTTTTAGAGTTCTTCAAGAGTCCAATCTAATTTCCATAAGAAACACGAAATCTTCGCGTATAAAAAGGTATGTACAAACTCACCCGCTGCGTGACACACAAGCGGAACAAGAGCGGTACGCAAGATGATCATTGGTCGTTCAATTCCGGTTCGCGCGCAACGAACTGGCTGAGCTCTCGCCGAAAACAATGAAGCTCATTGCAAGCTCGCGTTTTGATCTTGATCACCGTAATTAGCGAATACATGTTTAAGAATCACGTGTAAGTCTGTACGCAGCTGCTTGATCTAAGACCAATTGGTACTCATTAGCAACACACACATTAATTTCTACAAGAAATCAGTAAACACTCGTGATTGGTCTTATCAACCGTTAGTAACTCTGTTACTCTTGACTTTTGGAAGAATAATTTACATGCTTCATGATAGTTTTAGTGCATATCCTGGATCATATTAGAAATCTCAGTTGGTGCACTAGAGTGTCGTTACAAGTCCAGCTAGTGATGTTGACTTCTCCTAAACATTAAGCAACCCCAAAAAAGCGAAGTCTTGTTTTGGCATCTACTGGCGGGAGGGAATATCAGTCAACAGGTGCCCCCTCACCCTCTGCCCTAATGTGCCCACAGGTTGCAGAGGGGGGCCCCACCTGATGAACTCCAGGCTCGAGGGTCACCCGACCTGTTTGATTCGCAGCCTACCGTTGTTGCTTCAATATCAGGCATTCCTTCCTCAGTATCCTGGCTCCGTAGTGTTAATGGAATAGAGGAGTGTACAGAATATCCAGTTGGTATTTCCGGAGCTGAATAGTAACTTATTCGTGATGGTCTGGAATGGACTGAAGGTACAAGAAAATGTGGTGTATATCAATTTGGTAATCACGGAGTTAATATTCCACGTATAAGGTAATATAAGGTAATGCTGATGGTCCAAGACAATGCAACAAGATAAGCATGGAACAATAACAATAAGCATGGAAGATGAGTGGACCTACAGATTCAGGCGGGTTATGAAATATCGGGAAGCGATTTTGGTTAACTCTTGGTAATGGCTGATCCATTATTTCAAATAATTTCCATTTGTAGATTTATATTACGTCGAATTCAGAGAGTAGGTCAGGATGAGTTGGAGAAAATTATCCAGTCTCAATTGTCATTATAACAACAGGAAAATAGAATATTTAATTGAAGACATTTCTTGAATAGAATTATTATTTCACAGTTGCTTTCCATTCCGATTGCCTGTTTTTCTTTGAAGTCTCAATCCGAGTTTATTTGTTTGGTGAATCGTCCTCACATTGTTATTCATGAACATAATCCAATTTCTATAGTATAATTTTGTTATGAAAAGAAGTCACATAGCACAGGATCAAATCAAGCTCCCATTTCACAACAATTTACAATTCCCTTCAACATTTAATGAACATACTTCCAACTCCAGCTCACCCCTGACTTTTGAGCAAGTTGAAAAGACATGTGTGAATAGAAGCCACATCATACACGACGCAACCAATTTTCCAACGGTTACCCATAACTAGCAACTCATACATGATGCATGAACATAGAGTACAGAGCATGCAACAAGAAGGCTGCTGCTACAGTCGTTTTGTACGTCTTGAAAGTAATGTCGGTCGGCTTGAGGCCAAGGGGTTGAAGGCTAACCCTGGGTTGGATGGGTTGGATGAGGTGGTTTTTGACCCCAAATACGACGTGAGAGCGTGACCACGGTCTGAAGGAAACGACGCAATAAGCTCGAGGAAAAGGAGGGACGGACGTATCCGTTTACATGCATTTAGCGCCGGTCCATTCAGACGTCTGAAAGGGGCCGGTCCGGCACAGTATTGTTGTCGTCGGTGGAATTGCCATCATTTGCATGTGTATGGCCGCTTACGGAAGCGCTCACACATGCGACAGTCGCCGGCCGCCATGTTTAATTCACAAGTCGAGCTCCATCTAATACCTTGCAGCTGTATCCTTCATGGATTACTTGCGCCCTCTGCGCCCTTAACAGTTGACGGCGTTCGGCGAACTGCGACATTTGTGATACTCATCAGGCTTGACATTTGCTGGAACAAAACGACTGTATAAACTTTGTCAGTGCTTGAATTTTTTTCCAGGGTTACAAATACTCTGAATGGAAACTTCAATCTGACAAACTCGTTGGTAGAAGCAAACATTTGCTACTAAATAGATGTGGCCATTATTTGAGTAATTTTTCAAATTTGAAAGGAAACATGCAGTTTCATGGAATGAGAGTGACATTCGCATGAAATCAGCTACTGTCGCTATAATTAGTCTCATAATTCACTCACTTAACAGTTGAAATATACAATTTGAAATTCATTCTTGTTCAATGAATAAGAAATAGTCATTCATATAGAATTGAAATTGCCATTAATTATAGACAAAATATCGGTTCAAATTTTAATTTTAATTTTTTCTATTCCTTATTGTATTACAGTGCTCTTCAAGAGGTTATGATAGGTGTTATTCCCATTCTGTCCTAGAGTTACGTATAGTCACACTAAACTAACAGTGGGAAAATGAGGTGAACTTGTGACCAGTTGATTTGAGTTGGAAAACCTTAAATCCTTGCTAGAAGAGCTGTCTAGCACTCATAATGATGAGTTGAGATTGGAATCGTCTAACAGTGACATAAGTTGAAGTGATATAGATGTTTTGTTGCTGAAAGTCACGTACCTACATTTTCAGTAAAGAGAATTCTATACTAATTCTCAGATAATATTTATTTCAGGTTGGATACAATGATCAATAGGGAAGAAAGATGTATTCATGATAATTTATGAAATTAATCATATTTAGCTTCAACAAATCAATTTTTTCCCCTGTAACCATACTATGATAATGTGATTGTAGCAAAGCTACGGTAGTAGACAGACTAACTCTGCCTACTAACTTTGGTAGCAAAGTACATATTTTGCATAGAAAAACGTGGGATTGAAGAAAAAAAATTTGGGATATCATGGTTGAATTAGACAAATAATGTCAAGAACAATGAAGTTTTGATTGGAAATAAGTAAACTGAGTAAAAATGATAAAACATTTTCATAACACCCAAGTTTTTCAATAACAATAAATATTGTCAGTCTGTTAAGGTGATAAATTTGTTGAAAATCGCTCACAGTGAAAATGAGGAAGTGAGATGGATGTATAAGAAGAATGCGTGAGGGTGAATGAGTGAGAGAGCAAGTGACAGTTTTTGAGCTAGTGTGAGAAGAGTTTGTGTGTTTGCATTCGGTAATACGCTTCACTCGTGGTGAATCCCCTTACGGCTGAGTACAGTAGTCGTCCTGTAGCTTTGCCTACGCGACCTTGAACCGGCAGATAGGCAAGGTACCCCTCGGGGGGGATATGCATGCCGTTGCACTGTATTTGTTTCAGTCTCTAGCGAACTGTCTGCTCGATACTTATATTATATGCATATTTCGTTAGCGTGAGGATATTTTCAAAGTCCCTATTAAAACGCGTTTTTGCGTGTGCGATTGTTTTACTTCTTTTTTTCAGGAGCCGGTAGTGATTACTATTTTTCAGGTAGTGGATAATATTTTTCAAGTGTAGCTGTGTAGCCTACTATGGCCAAAATTCAGACTAAAAGGCTCAGCCTAATAGATATACGCGTAACTTAAACGCTCTGCAGAATCTCAGCGGAAAGACCTAGTTACATGATTTTTTCTTTAAAAATAAATTCAATTAATTCTCTACATTTCATACGCGATATATATACACAAAAAATCAAAAACAAAAATTTTTCTCGATACGTAACTTTTTCATGACATGGAAATTTGAAGTTGTAAATTTTACGACTTATATACCTCGTTCACACTGAATCGTTGCTCGAATTTGAACTTTATTGACATTATTGGTATCCTCCAACAATTCTCATGATATTGCGGAAATTTCATTGATTTCTGATGACTAGTTCGAGAGTAACTGTTTTGGTAATGAAATGGGAACATTATTTTCAAGTCAAGTCAAATTCTTATTAAATTCCATTTATCTTCGGAATGATGAATTTACGTCAAAAGTTCAAAGGACAAAAAAGATGCGTCATGTTTAGTTTCATGGTATTTGATTGATTTTGGAGCAAAATTAGAACATTTTTTAAAATGGTCAATGTTTTTGAACGGCCTGTATCGACTTCTCGTGGCCCTCCGCCGATAGGCAAAGATACAGGACGGGGACTGTACACAGCTATGGCCGCTGTTGCCCATTTCATTCGCCTATGCGCCGCACTGCGTCGCGTTCTTCCAGCAGCTCAGCACCAAAACCAGGTTTATCGCTTCCGAAAGCAGCATATAGCTGTGCGCTCCATTACTATCTTTTTATCGCCTCCTAAAAACACACTTTCGCTTTGAAAAACCTCCACTCACTGAGCAATTCTGCTAACTCCGATGGATGAACCGCATCAAATTATACCTATATACCACGCCTGAATAGCACCTGCAGAGAACGGAGTACTAGAATTCTCAACAAGCAAAATCAGATCAAGTTGTTTGGTCAAATTCAAATTTTGTTTGGTGAGAATGCCAAAAAGTGTGAATTCCTCTTTATAGCTCGGCAAGTGGAGATGGAAATTCGCTCTAGTGGAAGGTCTCCACTAGATTAAAAGTGGCATAGGACTAGTTATAATTATCATTCATGGATGTCCTTGATGAGGTGCTTTGTTCGCTTGGAATTTACTTGTTGAATTTGCTTGATTATATAATACCAAATGAAATGTTTCACCTGCGATAATACTCGTACACAGATGGAACTGTAATAACTGCTTGTCGGTGAGTATGAGAAAAGGATTACATTGGTTTGATAAACTTAGATTATGTGAGTAAAATTTCATTATATTAGCTGGCCTAATATCTTCTAGCCTAATTATTCAAATCATTGACAATATACCTAATTATTATTCAATGATTTATTCACTGTAAAATTATTGATAGGTATCAAATGAATTCTATTTTGTCAAATTGAGAACAATACAATAAATGAATACAATCTATTATTTATGAATAATAGATAAATAATAGGATAGCCTACATGCAAGAATGTCAATTAACATATACATTCTTCAAACGGAAATAACCCTTTTCACCCTAGTGGAAGTGATCAATAGAGATCAATAGAAAAAAAATGTATTGATATCAATAGGTATTTGGGCCAATACACATCCATGGATATCAATACATCCTCAGCTGTATTGATATCAATACACATCAATATAAATCCATGGATACCTATTGATGTGTATTGGCCCAAATACCTATTGATATCAATACGTATCAATATAGATCCATGGATATCAATACATCCCCAGCTTTATTGATATCAATACACATCAATATAAATCCATGGATACCTATTGATGTGTATTGGCCCAAATACCTATTGATATCAATACATATCAATATAGATCCATGGATATCAATACATCCCCAGCTGTATTGATATCAGTACACATCAATATAAATCCATGGATACCTATTGATGTGTATTGGCCCAAATACCTATTGATATCAATACATATCAATATAGATCCATGGATATCAATACATCCCCAGCTGTATTGATATCAATACACATCAATATAAATCCATGGATACCTATTGATGTGTATTGGCCCAAATAATTATTGATATAAATACAGATCAATAGAAATCCATGGATAACAATGTATTAATATCAATACAGATCAATAGCCATCCATAATCAACCTGTCCCCTTTATAGAAAAAAACCTTTCAAATCTCGTATAGCAGCTTAATAGGATGAAGATACCATTTGCAAATATTAGAATTCTAACTCAGCTGTGACTAGCATCAGACAAGGAAGTATACCAGTTTAAGAATTATCTAATAAATATAAGTAAATTAGATCCAGTGAATAGATGTTTATTGACAAAAATTGAGGAATGTAAATAATTGAGCCATGATTAAAATGCAAATTGATTATTAAAGTAGCTCATATATTATTATATTATTTATGAAGAAACATTAAATTGCATATATATTATTCATGAATTAATATGTCCTTATCTGGGTGTGCTCCAGGAGATTTGAAGCTTTTTCTGTTTAGGGTTGCGATCTTTTGAGCAATGTACTGGTTAATGCTAGCGCATCTTAATTCCATCTCACTTCTCGAAGCATTCGGATTCTCCTGGAGGATCCGTCGTTTGAACATTTCTAGAACAAATAACAGTTCAAAGTAGGTTATTAAAATCTTAAGAAATTAGAAAATAAGGATTTTATTTCATGACTTAATCTACCAGCAAATTTATTTAATAACCTAAAAATGTATTTAAATATGCATGACTCTCCCTCACGTGAAAGGAAATTAATATCAATGGTGGGTACAATGCAACTAAACTACCTGGCAGCAGAGAAGTTGGAGGTTGAGCCTGCAGTTGAACGTCATCTTGAATATACCAATGCACAGCCCATGTGGTTGCCAAATTGTTTCCCACTCTAACGCAGTGCTTGAATTTTAATGGGAATTGGAGCTCATTATTGAAAGTTCATTCCCACCAGGCTTGCAAAAAAGATCCGTGTAATGTAGCCTTGAGTGGTTTTTAAAAAGTTGATGCCTGAGCTATGACCGTGAGAGGGTCACTCTTGTCGACGCCGTGCTCCTCGTTACATTGGCTGCATCCCAATGAACTTCTTTGCTACCAGGTAGTGTACAACCATAAGTACGTTAACTAGTTAGCCCCCTGGGCTGAAGAGCTCGCTATATCATTCTGATTTTAAAATCTACATGCAGCTTAAGCTCTTCTAAGAAATATTTTAAAAAACCTACAGAAAATGTATTTGAGAAATTTGGCTAATGATGAAAACTCTCACAGAAAAATAGGAAGAAAGATAGTTTCCTTACATAATCACATACATACTGTATGAATATAAATCTGAGTACCCTTTTTAAATTATTTCTTCAAGACATGTTTTGGCTACTAATGTCATTTTCAAGTGATTGGAGAATAAATAAATACTAATGCATTAGTAGCAGAAACATGTTGTGACGAAATAATTTAAAAAGGGTACTCAGATTTATATTCAAATGTAGCCCAACACTAAAAAGACAGTACTGTATGAATGTATATATATATGAGTATGCACAGAACACTTTTGCAATCAAGAAATTGTTTTAAAAGTTAATTTCAAAACTATCTCATAAGACAGTAAACTTGTATGTTTAGAAAAACAGATAATATCAATAGTAAGAGTACATGCATTGGAAGATTCAATTTCCTCACAAAGAAATATTATGATGATAAATACACAAAAAAGAGCAAGTGAATAAACAAAATAATCTAGAAATTATAAATGCACTTGCACAAAGTTTAATTACAAAGGGTTCTTTCAATTCAAATAGGATTCCTAATGAAACCTATTCAATTATCCTAGGAAAAGAAAAAATATTGAGTTGTTTCCATAATTCTCACAAACAAGCAAACCCACAGATGGACAGCGACTTTAGCAATTAATCTGAATAGCATTACTTTTTTAAATGAATGAAATGATCATAGAAATAACATGAAATCTTATTCCAGCTAACTAAAGGATAAATCAAACAAATTTTCTTCTTATGCACATTCAATGTTATTTGTAAGTTATATCCTTGAAGAGGACGAAGGAATGAATCAATTTTGTTGTCCAACAAACTTGACCTGTGAAAACGTTTGAAGAATATGTGTTCAAAATTTGAAGCTTATTGATCAATTCTTTAAAGTGATTGTAGAAACAAACAGACAGAAAACAACTTTGACCTCCAGTAAGTCGAAAGGGAGAACTTGTTAACACTCGTTCAATAAATATGATCCTATATCTTTATCCTCTGCTAGGATTAATGTAAGTTTTAAAAGGGTGTCTCCAACGATGGATTTTAAAATATGTGACTAAAAAACACTTACTTCTTTAACTATCCATTTTTTGGGGAGTATCGAGTTTCGAGTATTCATACAGGCCTATTCATTATGAAATTGTAATTTTCAGATCAAATCATAGTTCAGCATTCAGTTATCATCTTCTCTAGCAGTTACAGTGTGTCTCCTGTGCTACCTACATAGTTCCACTTCTAAACCTCAATCAAATTAAAATGTAATTTGTGTTAGTCTGTGTTTGAGAGAGTCTTGATTAGAACCATGTACTAATCTAATTAATAAATGCCTTACTACAATTTGATAGTGGGATTTTAGCAACCTGAAACTAGTAGTCATCTGGCTTTATAGGACTGAAACTGATATTAATGTAACCTATAAATTCCTGATTTTTTTAGACAGGCCTAGTGAAAGCAATTTAGAGCTTAGGCATGTGAACAGGAAAAATATTGCAATGGAAAGGTAATAATTTAAAGTAGAACTAATTGATAACTGAATATATGTGGTGGTGAGAATATTATATTCCGTTAATCAAACTTCCTTTGCATTCCGTAAGGTAACGGATTAGAGGGGTTCTATACTGGATGTTCTTCCGAAATATTAGTTATTTTTGATGTCTGGTGAATAAAAATACTCTAAAATAATGGTTAACACCTTATAATACAAAAGTAAGTTAAGAAGTTTATACACTGCCTTCTCCAAAACGTGCATGGGCTATCTCTTAACAACCAAAAAAATGTTAGCCTACAATCATATAATTAACAAATACATGTATGTCTTTGGCTTGTAAGATACCTAAAGATGCGTACAGATATACGCGCCGTGAACATGAGCAATTCACTTTTAATCAGCTGATTATATCTTTATTTTTACAGAAACGGTAAGATACAGATATAAAAAGCTTGGCATGAGCTGATTAAAAGTGAATTGCTCATGTTTGCGGCGCTTAAATCTGTACGCATCTTAAAAGAGCAGAATAACAAATGAATTAGTATATTATACTCACAGTAAAAGATTCCTCCATTTCAGTAAGTTTTGTCAGATTCATTTCTGGAAATGTACACAGAGTAGATGGTGGCGAATGTTTGCTTGAGCTTCCTTTGGGTGATGTCGTCATTGTACTCAAGAAAATGCTTTCACCAATCGAAGCAGGAATTTTTGGTGTTTGATCACTTACATCAATATTTGTTTCTGATTTGGTTAGAATAGTAGGTTTTAAAAGTTTTGTTTCAAGTATTATATTAAACTCAGATACTTTTTCCAACTGATCCTTGACTTTTCTGTATTTAGAACTCAACGACTTATATCTGTCTTCTTCTTTCCTTTTTAGGTCTTCATGTTTTTTTTTTTAGGATTATATACTTTTTTTTGGCACAACTTCATCGTCGCTGTTGTCTACCAGCGATGCTTCATAATCACTCTCGCAGACATCATCATCACTTTTTACAAACAGGCTTCTTTTGAAACTTTTCCTCTTGGTCTGTGTTGTCAAATTCAAAAGTTCTTTTGTGTTGAATTCATTGCCTCTTTTTTAAATTGTTTAACAGCCTTAGCCTCCTGAAGAGAAATAAAATCATTGTTAGTATAATATAATAATTACAATAAAACTAATAGGAAAACTGGCATATGAGAATGATGAAGAAAGCAGCAGTTCTTGGTACCAAGAATATTATTACAACTGTGCTGATATTGTATGTTAGCTCTTGAACCTCCTATCTAGAAAAGATAAGAAAGATCTAGAAAGAAATTCCATCTAGCTGTTTACCCTCAATATTTGCAGTAGCAGAAGTATTCGGGGTGATTTACAGCATTTAATTGGGGATTCGTTCACTAATAATAATAACAGACAACGACTCAGCTAAAGGTACTGACAGGTGATGTGCTTACTCCAGTTATAACCAACAAACCTAGAGGACTACAACTATAGTTTTTCTAAATTGGAATAAGAAATAGAGCTATTAATATAAATAGATGAATCACTTGCTTGTTGAAAAAGTCTAAATAAAGCCTGCCGCACCAGCAAACAACTGAATAAATTCTAATAGAAAGCAATTAAATGATATCTACTAGGCTACATCAATTCAAATAAACTATTCAAAATTATTCGAAGTATAAAAAAAAGATATTTTATAATAATGCTCGCTTCCATTAAAATTTATCTAGCCATTAGTCATCCGAATCCATCTATCCACAGTCATATATTGCTATTAAGTTCATTATATTAAGATGAGTGTAGATTAGGCTAGTAGCCTACCTATGTGGTGACATGAATTATTTACGCTAAAAAGATATTTTTGAAATTGATGTTGCTTTCCATGACAAGACACTATATTCTATACAAAAACTTTGTTGTAGTTCAGACACTGTGTTACTTATAACAATTGAAGAAAAAAAACACTTTCTTTTCTTGGAGTATTGAGGAATGCATTTCACTCCTGAGGAGGAGCTTCATCAGGCAGATATTTTGCTCCTCAGGAGTAAAATGAATTCCCCAATACTCCAAGAAAAGTAAGTATTTTTTTCAAATATATAAAATGATTCAGTGACTGAACTACAACAAGTTAAGACATTTTTGTTACACATTTCAATTTATATGTGCTGGCATTCCCCTGGAATGTGTCTGCCTAGAATAATAAACGTTCATTTCCAGCACTGATAGATTTAAGAGGCTTACCGTACTTTTATTATTATTAAAATTATTTCATAAATAATTCATTTAGGCTATGATATGAGGCTTTGAGGTTATGTGCCTAGTCTATCAAAAAGTTTATCATTTAAATAAATATAGTCCAAGTATCTAAGACTATAATAAATGTATTCTTCCATTATACAGTACATCAATAAAAACAAAATCACTTGACTTACCTTAAACCTGATCTTTCACAAAAATCACAAAACAACAGATACCAAAAAACCGTTACGATCTAAATGTTACAATGCCGAACCCGAAGCATTCCCTGGGCATTGACCAACAACCGCCTTCCCATCAATCTAAATTGATGGGAACTAAACCCCTAAACCCATTATCGATAAACCTACTATGAAAATATCAATATATCATCGATATTCGATTATTCATAATTATATATTTCCAAACTTGTTTGGGAATGCATTATTCAAATTACATATTTCAAATAAGTAAGAGTGGAATACTGTCCTAATTTCTACATTGTTTGATGCAATAAAACCAGTTTGCCCCAGAAAAAAGTTGGAATTTGTTTGTTTGATATATCGATTGTTGAAACTTCGATACGTTTATCTCATAGTATAAAAATATGTTGATATTTTAATTCGATACCATAGTAGACCAATGGATGGTGGGAATTTCAAAATTAATGATATTGACAATCTTATTTAAAAAAATGTTATTTCAGGTGCGGGTTAATGATTTTTATGGGGGACATTTGTGCTTGACACTGAAATAATGTTGGGATCGATAAATAGTAGAAGTAGTTATTATTTGAATTGAAATCATTCAAAGTTCAAGTGTGTATAGTTCAGATACTGCACGATTTTCCTCATAAACTTTGATATAATTTGAAAAAGTTGTATAACTTCTCCAATTTTGGATAGAATCATTTGAAATTCTAGGATAAGATTGACAATATGAACAGAATCGTACATGATTTTTTTTAGAATTTTCCATGATCAAATACAAATTTTTTTTAAAAATTTTAACGTCAGTAGCACGTTAACGGCACGTCTGACAGGATTTTCGCAGAGGACAAAATGTACTGGAAATTCACTTCTACACCCGAATCACTCATCAAAAATACATTGTTCCGGGAAAATTGAGAATCTGCCAAAAATAATCTAAGTTTTTAACTGCATTTAAAATTACCGCAAAAGGTCTATATATTGTTAATGGTGCCCTGTAGACGATTTTTGCAGGAGACAAAAAGTGCTGGAAATTCACTTCTACACCCAAATCAGTCATCAAAAATACATTGTTTCGGGAAAATTGAAAATTTGCCAAAATTATTCAGTTTTAAACTGCATTTAAAATTACCGCAATCCATGGACTCCGATTGACATCACTAAACTTGTAGTGATATCAATATAAGTTCATTGACTGTATTTACCGTGATTTCTATTGGTATCCATGGATTTCTATTGATATCCATGAGCTTCTATTGATATCACTAAACTTGCAGTGATATCAATATAAGTTCATTGACTGTATTTACCGTGATTTCTATTGGTATACATGAACTTCTATTGATATCACTAAACTTGTAGTGATATCAATATAAGTTCATTGACTGTATTTACCGTGATTTCTATTGGTATCCATGGATTTCCATTGATATCCATGAGCATGTATTGATATCCATGAGTACCTATTGATATCAATAGAGTTTTTCTATTGATTTCTATGGATCTCTCCCACTAGGGCAATCTGACAAGGTTAGCAAAACCTAGATTCATGCGCTGGCAATGTATCATACTTATAGTATTCATAAGGGAAAAATGGACATCATTCTTATGATTGAAAAATAATGCTATCAGACGAGAGTTATTTATTCATGTAAGTTACAATTGATTGATTGATTGAGTACTTTATTCATGTAGATAACAATATATACTGGCTTAAGTTATACACTTATATACAATAGCTTACAATACAGCAAAATTATAGATAAATTTACATAATATCAGAGAAAACTCCTATAATGAGAATAACAACGTAGTGCATTTATAATATCACGCATAAGTTAGCATAAGTTAGTTCTGCATTGTCCCACCAGATTGCATAAGCATGTCAACAGTCGCTTGTAACGGCTTGAAATGAGTGGAAGGAGAAAAGTGGGCTGGCATGGGAATATGGAAGGAGAGTGTCAGTCTTTTGATCCGGTTTTTTATAGCTGCATCTGGCAGCCTGCCAGGCTTTCAACTCATTTCTGAGGAAGCCTCAACAATAATAATTATTGCAAGCACAACCAAAGGCCAATTAGTGGCCTATTATAAAAGACAAACAATTTCATTCCTTTGTGACATGTAGCTTTCTGCTCTGACAACACTAGAGCTGAATTATGAATATATATAATTTCTATTTTTCTATAATCTGTTGATATGATAAGTTCTTTAATATGATAAGGAGAAGAAAAGGAGGATGATAAGAATAATGAGAAAAATAAGAAGATTTTATTATTATTCTCAGCTCTTCATCTTCTTCACGTTCTCTTCCTCTTCCTCCTCCATTCTCATCTTCATTTCTTCTTCCTCTGCAGAAGGAGAATAAGATTAAGATGAATAAAATGAAGATAAAAATGGTGGTGGTGGAGCTGAAGGAAGAGGAGGAGAAGGAGAAGAAGAAGAAGAATAAGAAGAAGAGGAAGGAGAAGAAGAGGAAGAAGAAGAAGAAGAAGGGGAAGAAGAAAAAGAAGAAGAAGTAGGGGAAGAAGGAGGTGATGGAGTAGGAGGAAGTGTGAGTGTTAACTATTGTTAACTATTATTAGGAGGAGAATCTCTTTTTTCAGAAAAATTATGGCTTCCATATACTTGATCAGGAAATAGTTTTCTGGTTGAATCTCTCTAATTAGAAACTACAACAAAATATAAGGGTGAATATAATTATATTAAAGCATGCATACCGCGTCGGGAATTTTCAGTAATTATTGAGAATTGTATTGAATACTTGCTCTCGTATTGTGAAACACATATTTCTCATTTATAATTTGTGAGAGGAATTCTCAAATGATACTTGTTCTCTTATTGTTAAACTCTCATTCTTTATTTTTTATTTGTGAAAAGGAAAACCAACTCTTCATGATCCAATAATAATGTATTTAATAAAAATGAATCATTAATTGAAAAGTATATGTATGATTATGAATTCATACTATAAGTACCCTACAATATATATTCCTTCTGAAAAAATGATAATTCTCTAAGACAAGTGGATTGGTTGAATGCCTGTTTGAAAGACTACGAAAGGATGACAACCTCTTCAACCAACTCGGAGGGCATTTCTATTCTAGAAATTTAACTCTCATACACTTAAAACAGGATAATGTGTGGTAAATTCCAATTTCTTCCAAACTCCACATTATTTTCCTATAATCGGAGAGAATAGTTGGGCATAATTTAAGATATTTTTGAAAATTGCAATTTATTCAGTTTATAACGCTTTTATGATGTGAGTGTTATCAAATTCAAATTCAAATATTCTTTACTCCATACAAAAAACAGATAACATTGTAATACAGAGCATGTTTTACTGGAATACCCCTACAAGACTATTCGTCTGAGTGTAGGGGGTGGGTTCCTGTTACAGTGGGTAGCCAATAGTCTATTCATAATATTATATAGGTAATAGAATGTCCGACTTTAACAAGAGGAAGGTAAGTATAAGATAGTTTGTATTATAATTATGAAATTAAAAATTACCTATTACATTGTACATTGACGAAATTTCATAAACAGAAAAAGATTGAAAAGAGTAACATATATATTATACAGATTCGAGAATTGGAATATGAATAAATTCTTGAGATTGCATGAGTGGAATATATTTTGTATATACTTATTGTAAAAAATAATGGTAGCTTTTCATATAAAAAGTTACCGAGGAACAGAAACCAGCCGATTCCACAGTGACTATTGAAAAGGATATAGTAATGAAGATGTGTAAATCTATAAACGATTAAATAAAGTATGTGGTAAATATAAAGAGAAGAAAGGTAAGTTATGAAAATTTATAAGCTCTCAAAAATGAAAAAAAAATCTATGTATGTATAAGAAAAGCTATCAAATTAATAGAGATGATCTTAGTGCCAATAAACAGACTGAAGCAGGCTTTCTGACGACTCCCAGCCCAGGCGGTATAGCCACCCCTCCACCTTACTCTTGAATGCAGCCACACTGCATTCATCCATATCAGTTCTTATCTCAGCGGGCAAATTACGATAGACCATTTGAGCCAAATAAAAAGGTGTCCTCAGCTCCACTCCATGAACCACCTGCGGCGTCGCAAAACCGAAGTTAGCTCTATACCGTGTAGGATAGGTATGTAAAATATCTGATAAAATTTTAAGTTTATTAGTTTTTATGTAGATCAATAAAGATTTAATGTACAATTGCCTTACATTTAAAACTGTAAATTCTGTAAAAAGTTGTGCTTTTGGATATCGGCATTCCTTATTTAAAACAGTTTTGATCATTTATCCTAATAAATAGGATGCAAAGAACTTATAACAGCTCGTCTGGCGCCTAGATGTCTTCTGGTTTTCTCGCGCTAAATTCCGGAGAGCGTTATATGATAATTAAATCTTGTGTAAGCATGATCTGATCAAATGAATAGTTGGTGTATAACTGCGCGAGGTCTACTGTTCACAGAACTACTAGCAGTTTTGTGAACAGTAGACCTCACGCAGTATTCTCATCCACCTGATTGAAACTATAGACCTTATGGAAATACAGCAATAGACTGGCTTCTCCACACATCTGTGTAATCACTTGTCAGCTGATTTATGATGAATAATTCTTTAATCTGACTTTTACTGTAATATCGACTTATGAAGGAGGCTCCTTCTACCTTTCATATTATCCTTGAAATGCAAAATTTCCAAAAACCTTGTATATACGTCGACGCGCAATTAAAAAGGAACATACCTGTCAAATTTCATGAAAATCTATTACCGCGTTTCGCCGTAAATGCGCAACTTATAAACATTTGAACATTTAAACATGTAAACATTCTAACATGTAAACATTAAGAGAAATGCCTAACCGTCGACATGAATCTTAGACCTCACTTCGTTCGGTCAAATATCAAGTTATGATGTTCATTTCTCTTCTTTTCTGATACTTTTTTTAGCAGTCAGTCCAGTAGGAAATTCATAAACTAGTTTCATGATATTACGTGATAATAAATATTAATATGTTATAACAATAAAATAAATAATAATTTTATTAAGTGCAATGAAAGTGAAACGAGCTCTAATGTGTCTCCAAATTTATTATTAATCTTGCTAAACAGATCTTAAAATTAGCATTGCATTATATTGATGATGTTTATTATTGTTATAAAATAACATTGAAAGTTGATTGGCGAAATGGAAACATGGGTCTGATTTCTGATTACAAAGTTTCTTCCTTTAATTGACATCTAATGAATTGCGTGTGTTTTCTGTGTGAGTTTACCAAGGTTAATTGAATGGAACAATATGCCCACAACCCGGATGTTACACCGTTAGAGTTTTCTGTTTGGGGGCATTAAGCATTGGGGAGTCCGATGGTAGCAAGCATTCAAGAGAGACATCAGTGTTTTCAACACCCACCATTGAACGATTCTTATAATCAACCGTGACAAGTCCTTTCTGTGTGAAACACAAAATGCAATAGCCAAAAAGGTATCAGAGAAACGAAGTTCTCCATTATATTATAATGGTACGATACTCAGTTTTCAAAAAAGTGACCAGCACTGATGCCGACTCCATAAGGTCTGGGTAGGTAGGTAGGTAGGCTGTGGAACCCACCCAAAAAATATTTCGGGGTGGCTGAGTCCATAAAAAATTCTGATCAATTATATGGAAAAAAACCCCTCCCCAGACCCCTAACCAATGAGCCCACCCAAAGATTTTGATAAGTCGGCGCCCATGGTGGCCAGGGTATAAAAGTGATAAATTCAGAATCTTCATGTTCAAATGCATGTTAAACAGCTCATTAGTTAATAATAGTCCAGTTACGAGATAGTGAAAAAGGGCAGTTTTGATAATTAGTTCCGAAAACGCAACATTTTTAGGGTAATGATTCTGGAGTATTGGATATCTTTACAAAAGTTGACCTTATAGAGCAAGTGAGAGAAAAATGAGTATATTGTGATTCCAGGCTATTAATCATGTATACTAACATCCTGCAAAAATTCAGCTTCACCAAATATTATGGATAGGGTGACTTATGTAGTTTAAATGAATGTAATAATAGTAATACATCAGCTTCTTCTTCTTTTCTCATGTTATCTTATTCTCTTCATCTCCTACTTATTTTTCTTCATCATCATGTTGTAGCTCTTCTTCTTTTTCTCCTTCTTCTGCTTCTTACTATTATCTTTTTGTCATCATGTTCTATTATTTATTCTTCTTCTTCTACTCAAAATCGTCATTTTATTCTTATCATCTACTCATCTTCTTCTTTTTCTTCTCCTCTTCTCCATCATTCTATTCTTCCTCTTCTTCTCCTTCTTCTTCTTATTTTTTCTTCTTCTCATTGAAGAAAGAGAAGAATGGGAAGGAGTAGCAAGATAGAAATAAGAAGTGGTAGAACATGAAGAAGATTAGATAGTGGAAGAAGAAGGAAGACATCTTCTTCTTCTTCTTCTTCTTCTTCTTCTTCTACGAGGAGGAAGAGAAAAAGAAGAAGAAGGAGTAGCATATGAGAGAAATAAGAATTAGTGGATCATGAAGGAGGAGAAGAGGATAAGAAAGATGAAGATATACTATACAATAGTGATAGAAAATAATAAATATTTAGAAGATGATGAACTGAAAACTTCATATTTTCTTCTTCTTCTACTTCTCTTTTTCTTATTCCTTTACTTCTTCTTTACATAGAATTCTCATTCTTACAGAACACAGAGTAATATAAATGATACAGTCATGATTCAGCTGTGAGAATGTTGGGATGAAATGCAAAGAAAACAGAAGGCGGTTGAATAATATTATTATCACAATAGTCCTATAATTGCTATAATTGCTTCACATGTTGACAGGTGTCTGGTGCCGAGTTGACTGTGTGTGTGCATCTGTGTGGTGTGTGTGTGTGTGTGTGTGTGTGATAGTGTGAAGGAGTGAGGGGCGACTACCTGTCAGTGGAGTGGGTGATAGAGTTGTTGTGATGACGGAGTGCGGAAGGGGGGTGAGCGAGACCGGAGTAGGGTTCTGCGTGCAGTCTACAATCTGGCAAAGGAACTACCTCGATTACGCATGAACAGTATGTCCTATTCCGCTAGCCTTCTGTAGTAATTCTGTGATAATATATAAGAGTGAGAGAATAATTATTGAACTGTATATGATATGAAAAAGCAATTTGTAATATAATAACTATAGGCCTAGATAATTATATTGTTATGCATCTACATAAATTTGGTGGAGCTTTGGATATATCAATGTCCATTCTTCGGAAAGAATTTAAAAAATCCTTCCCACTAGCTCTCTACAAAAAAGTTAATTTCATCAATTAAACTGAGGATGTATTTATTAATGGAAATATTGTAAAAATTTCAATTAATATGAATATTTAAGAGAAAAAAAACATAAAATTGATAAAGTAGAATAATCATATAGGTAGATAAGATCAAATTATTGATTTATAAAATGAAGTAGGCTGAAAGTAGATCAGGGTTATCAACTTTCAGTAATATACATATATATATATATATATATAATATATATATATATATATATAATTATATATAAATAAATATACAATTCATTCTATAACAGGTTTTAAGGTTTATTGGTGGGATGGGTGAGGGTTGGTTGTCATGTGATCGTTCTAGGGCCGGACAGTTTCAGTCATTTGTTCCAAAATATGTTTTTTTAAAGTCAGGATGAAGCTCGCTCGGCTCTCTATGGACCTGATAGAAACAGGAAGTGCGTTCCATGCACGACAGGCACTGACTAAGAAGGATTTTGTGAAAATAGTAGTTCGATGATTGGGTATCCTTAAAGTACTTTCTCCTGTTCTAGTATGTGGAGCATCTATCCTTCTACCTTCAGAGACAAATTTGAGATGATCTTTAAAATAGTTCGGATTGCCGTATTTTAAGATATCTCTAACAAGCTTGACTATTCGAAAAAGCCTTTGATCGGGAAGCTTTAATGTTTAACTAGCAATGTGGGCTGGGGCACTGAGAAAAATAAGCTACCAGAATCTGGTAGAACCAACCGGCTTAACCACAAGAATATCGACGGTTAGACATCTGATCACATCTACAATCTCTGTCTGTTGGAGTTGGCATGACTGCCTTGGTCTGAATGGTATTGTCACAATAAGCTCTTTAAAATTGTTGAAATTATCAGTTAATTATTTTCTAGAGGTGTTAAATTCACTCATATCAGTAACCAAACATAATTGTTCATAAGTGTTCTTACCAGTGACGTGCATGAACTGTGAGTATTCGTGGAATGATCCATATTCAAATTCAAACATTTTGTCAGGTTAACACATCATCTCAGTTTTTGTCAGTGTTTCGATTGTTGGTTCCTGTCAAATACGACCAGCTGTGTTTTTGGGTATAGGAGCAGAACAACAACTAACTGTTTACCGGTTCGGTTTCCGATTATCTAGCCTAAGGAACAAGAATCTTATACGTTATCTTCTTTCCTACTCAGACAACATTAGCCGGCTTTAGTGAGCAACAGTAGCGTCCTTTGGTTGCCATGACAACCCACCGTTGTACTTATCAGCTTATCCATTCTAGCTCGCAATAAGTCTTCTAAAAGGCGGGCGAATTTTGAATCCTACTTCTTCCTTCCACAACAATATTCAGGAGCTTCCTCTGCCGCCTTGACTGCTCTCTCGGCAAATATCTTCTACATTCCTTCCAGTATTATCCTACTCTCTATAATCCCTACCAATCTCATAGAAAATGACGACACGCCGTAGACTCGAGAAGTTGATTCAAGGTGTTCAATCTGATTTGAGAAATTTGAAAGATGACTTATATGATGAAACAGTAATAGATTTGGCCGTAATCATTAGAGATTCCAGACAATCTCCAGATTTAGTTGGAGTCCTAAATGAACTTGACAACTCTTTATCAGATAACAACTAATTGATTAATAATCTGGAGAACCTATCGGAAGAAAATAAACAATTATCGAGACAATTGGAGGTAGAAAGAAACAGAAGAAAGGAATGTTTCGAAGACTCTGTGCAATCAAGAGAGGGCAGAAGAGGAAATAAATTCCTTAAAATCGCGTATAGCATATCTAGAAGCTAATTCGGATCAATTCGGATTTGATTAATGAGTTGAAGATAAATTCTGAAAATAAAATTCTTGAAGTGAATAGGGTAGAAGCTGTGGAATGTAAGACTTTGGTTGACGTATCAACTCAAACAAAAACTAAAATGACATGTGCAAATTGCTCAAATCTTCATGACGAATTGAAGGGTAAAGAGCTCGAATTGATAGAGTTGAGGCAGCGTCGTTGGGAAGATAGCGTAGAGATGGAGGAAAAAATTGAGAGGGCGAGAAAATAATAACTTGGCTTCTCAAACATTGAATGTTTGAATGTTTCCGTTAGTGCTATAGATCCAACTGAACAAGGTGGGAAATCCTACAGAACCAGCCAATCTATGAATCAATCCAACTCACGAAAACCTAGTCATTCAAACGTGAATTCGTATAACAGGTTTTAAGGTTTATTGGTGGGATGGGTGAGGGTTGGTTGTCATGTGATCGTTCTAGGGCCGGACAGTTTCAGTCATTTGTTCCAAAATATGTTTTTTTAAAGTCAGGATGAAGCTCGCTCGGCTCTCTATGGACCTGATAGAAACAGGAAGTGCGTTCCATGCACGACAGGCACTGACTAAGAAGGATTTTGTGAAAATAGTAGTTGGATGATTGGGTATCCTTAAAGTACTTTCTCCTGTTCTAGTATGTGGAGCATCTATCCTTCTACCTTCAGAGACAAATTTGAGATGATCTTTAAAATAGTTCGGATTGCCGTATTTTAAGATATCTCTAACAAGCTTGACTATTCGAAAAAGCCTTTGATCGGGAAGCTTTAATGTTTAACTAGCAATGTGGGCTGGGGCACTGAGAAAAATAAGCTACCAGAATCTGGTAGAACCAACCGGCTTAACCACAAGAATATCGACGGTTAGACATCTGATCACATCTACAATCTCTGTCTGTTGGAGTTGGCATGACTGCCTTGGTCTGAATGGTATTGTCACAATAAGCTCTTTAAAATTGTTGAAATTATCAGTTAATTATTTTCTAGAGGTGTTAAATTCACTCATATCAGTAACCAAACATAATTGTTCATAAGTGTTCTTACCAGTGACGTGCATGAACTGTGAGTATTCGTGGAATGATCCATATTCAAATTCAAACATTTTGTCAGGTTAACACATCATCTCAGTTTTTGTCAGTGTTTCGATTGTTGGTTCCTGTCAAATACGACCAGCTGTGTTTTTGGGTATAGGAGCAGAACAACAACTAACTGTTTACCGGTTCGGTTTCCGATTATCTAGCCTAAGGAACAAGAATCTTATACGTTATCTTCTTTCCTACTCAGACAACATTAGCCGGCTTTAGTGAGCAACAGTAGCGTCCTTTGGTTGCCATGACAACCCACCGTTGTACTTATCAGCTTATCCATTCTAGCTCGCAATAAGTCTTCTAAAAGGCGGGCGAATTTTGAATCCTACTTCTTCCTTCCACAACAATATTCAGGAGCTTCCTCTGCCGCCTTGACTGCTCTCTCGGCAAATATCTTCTACATTCCTTCCAGTATTATCCTACTCTCTATAATCCCTACCAATCTCATAGAAAATGACGACACGCCGTAGACTCGAGAAGTTGATTCAAGGTGTTCAATCTGATTTGAGAAATTTGAAAGATGACTTATATGATGAAACAGTAATAGATTTGGCCGTAATCATTAGAGATTCCAGACAATCTCCAGATTTAGTTGGAGTCCTAAATGAACTTGACAACTCTTTATCAGATAACAACTAATTGATTAATAATCTGGAGAACCTATCGGAAGAAAATAAACAATTATCGAGACAATTGGAGGTAGAAAGAAACAGAAGAAAGGAATGTTTCGAAGACTCTGTGCAATCAAGAGAGGGCAGAAGAGGAAATAAATTCCTTAAAATCGCGTATAGCATATCTAGAAGCTATCAATTCGGATTTGATTAATGAGTTGAAGATAAATTCTGAAAATAAAATTCTTGAAGTGAATAGGGTAGAAGCTGTGGAATGTAAGACTTTGGTTGACGTATCAACTCAAACAAAAACTAAAATGACATGTGCAAATTGCTCAAATCTTCATGACGAATTGAAGGGTAAAGAGCTCGAATTGATAGAGTTGAGGCAGCGTCGTTGGGAAGATAGCGTAGAGATGGAGGAAAAAATTGAGAGGGCGAGAAAATAATAACTTGGCTTCTCAAACATTGAATGTTTGAATGTTTCCGTTAGTGCTATAGATCCAACTGAACAAGGTGGGAAATCCTACAGAACCAGCCAATCTATGAATCAATCCAACTCACGAAAACCTAGTCATTCAAACGTGAATTCGTATAATAAAAAAGTTAAAATAAGATGTTTCTCGGACAGTCGAGGAAGGCAGGTGGCTAATAGAACCCGGTCAATGAGTAATCATCAAGCTTTCGATATGTTGAAACCAGGAGCGAAATTCGAAAAAGTCATCGAAGATTGTAAAAGTATATGCCACGATATGAGCAAGCGAGACCTTGCGGTTATTATAGCCGGAACAAATGATGTGGCTTGCAATGAAGCTGATAGCTTGATCCAATCGTGCAAACGGAGAATTATGGACCTGCAGCACACAAATGCTTTAATCTTTTCAATTCCGCACCGACATGATCTACCTCGATGGTCTTGTGTGAATAAGGAAATCGCTAAAACCAATGCACGTTTGAAACAAATATGTAAACATTTCTCTCATTCGGATTTGGGTTCTTTGGGGCGACGATTGCATACATCTCATGGTCTTCACCTGAGCCATCCCGGGAAAAAAAATATGTTGCGGACACCATACTAAAGATCGCTTCGGGACTCAGTGACACCACAACAGAGACACCTGCTCAGCCAATACCATTGAAGTTTGGACAATGTAGTGAAGACAGTTCTATCTGTTCGAATAGAAACTCTTTAAGTGATAGAATTAATTTTTTAGCATAGATTTCCCACCCTCACCGATAAATATTAAAGGCAATGCGAAAGTGTACAAGAGTGTTAGGATTCCTGACTTAGTTATTTCACCTTTGATGAATGATAACCTCAAGTTTACACTTCTTGGAAAAAATGGACTTAATGCAATAAAAATTGAAGATGATAAAATTGTAATAATGCATCAGAATGTGTAAAATTTGCCATCACGGCTAGATCTATTAAAAATTAACCTGGAAGAGATCAAACCAGATATATTAGCAATTTCTGAGCATAAGTTGCTCAGCTGAAGAAGCTGAATAAGAAGCTGAATCAGCTTTGTTAAATATACCCAATTATAAGTTAATTTCCAAATTTTGTAGAGCCAATAATGTGGGGGGTGGAGTGATGATTTTCATGAATAAGGAGAGAGATTTGATAAGTAGAGGCATAAACCTACCGGCAATACATTTAATCACTAAGGAGAAAGAATTTGAGTGCTGTGTTACAGAATTCTCTATTGCCAATCATTTCTCCTTTGTTCTGGGTTGTTTATATAGAACGCCACAGCATTGCTTTTTAGACCCTTTTTTTAGACAAGTTGGAAATTTTACTTGAAATTTTATGCAGGAAGTATAAGAATGTTGTATTGGTGGGTGATATAAATATCAATGTTTTGGAAAAAAATGTCACGTATCATAAGTTCATAAATGTACTAAAAATGTTTAATATGACCTATAAGGTGTATTTTGCCACGAGAATTACCGAATCTTCTGAAACTGCAATAGACAATTGTATGACCAATATAAATAAGAATAATGTATGGTGTTATCACCCACATTCCTGACCATGACGTTCAGCTGTTTGAAACTTTTAATATTAAAAGACAGAAAATTAAAACTATAAGAGAACTTAGCCGTGAGTTTGATGATGGTAATTTAAAAATTCTTTTCAAAGATTTGCTCCAGATTGATTGGATAGAAGTTTATCAATCTGTAGTAGATGAGAAATATGACGCTTTCATTCCAATCTTCAAGTACTAATTTAATATTAATTTTCCTGCAAGCTTTAGGGACGAAAAGAATTCTTCTCCTGAATTCCAAAAAATCGGTAGTGGACCCGTTCTCAACAAACCAGAGCAGAAATGTTTCATGTCCAGATATAAAATGTCAAGGTAAAAGTATAGGGCAAAAGAATGCCACAAAACTCCTGGGATTAGTGTTAGATGAACACCTGTCATGGAACAATCACGTCTGTCATGTGATTAAAAAAATATCCCCAGGCCTGTATGCTCTTAGGCGAATGTCCAATGTGTGCGGTCTCAACGCTTTAGAAGCCATTTACCATGCATTGATACATTCAAATATAGCTTACGGTCTATGTTTCTACGGCTGCACTTCCGAGAGAAATCTCGATAAAATACTATAATTCAACAAAAACGATCACTAAGAATTATTATGAAAATCAAAAGGAATGACTCTGTTAAACATATTTTCCTCCAGCTAGGCATATTAGCAATTCATGGGCAATATATTAATGATGTTATAATGTACTATAGAAAATCTACTGATTTTGAACTGAGAAATAGTAAATCACATTGTCATAACACACGATCAGGAAGAATTGTTCAAAGACATAACTTGGAAATCTTTGAAAAGAGGACAACTTATATGGGTGATAGATACTTTAGCATGCTGCCTAGTAATTTGAAGTCTATAGAAAATATAGGATGTTTCAAAGCTCATCTGAAGGACTATTTGGTGGGAATGTCTTTGTACTCCTTTCAGGAATTTGTTCAGGAGTAATTTTATGCTATTTTGACATTGACTGTATTTGTGTGATGTTTTGTTCTTTTGATTTTCTCTGTTTTATGTGACATGTGTATGTGACAATATTCAATGTACTTGTACATTTGATGAATAAATATGATTGATTGATTGATTGATCTGGTTGAAGTGTTTGGTATTTCCAACTATACGGTATAGTAAGATTTGTGACGTCATAGATACTGTGACGTCATTATTCTACCTCTATTATAATTGCATAATATAATCGTAAAAGGATTGTGGGAGTACTAATCAGTTAAGTCAGATTTACCATACAAGTTATTTTAAATAACTAGATGTCTAGTAGTGTGAACCAAAACTAACTTAATATTTACAAGGGAAGATCTTTCAAGTTACTATCTGTCTAGTTGAAGTGAATATCGTAAGCAATTCTTCTACCTATGTGTATAGTTGAACATACCATCAAATGTTAACTTCATTGTTGGATTCTGTTGGCATTCACTATAGCCCTCACGTATAAATAACAAGTATGTCTAGTGAAATGAACTACGGTATTTATAAGTCCAGTTATTGATACTCTCATGTTGCGTAAACAGCCTGAATAGTATCTCCGACATCTCAATGATGTGGCTGTAACTATCGTTTTTGTAGCATTTACTATATGTCTAGTTGTAGTAAATACGTTTTTCTGTTGTATTTCCAATTAGATTTGGTAAACTCAATAATATACTTACTGTTAATGCAACAAATATCTCTCGTAGATGAAACTATCAGTATTGCAGTTCTAACAGACATTACAGTGGAAATAATAAAGCAATATTGTTTCAGTAATTGTTCAGAACTGTTATCGCGACTATTATGTAGTAGCAATGAAAGTACACATTTATTGAATCTACTTCAAATGTATATTGTCGTACACAATGCATTAGTTATTCCACTTCAGTATAAATAGTTACACATACCTACTAATCTAGTTGAAGTGGTCATTATACAGATTGTTACAAGAAAGACTTTCAAGTATTGTTCCTGTTCCTGCTGCCAAACTGACAAGAGATATTCAATTTTGAACTCTAAATTCACCCTCGCTAAACCTTCAGCCAGCATCTTGTATTTCAACTTGATTATTCTTTTGAATGAATGGGGTTAAAATACAAGAGAACGGTTCTAGGGGTAGCGAGGGTGAATTGATTAGGTCCAATCATTATAAGACATTATGTGTCAGTTTGGCAGCCGGAACCATACTTGAAAGTCTTCCTGGAACACTCTGTATAATGATCACTTCAACTAGATTAGTGAGTATGTGTAACTATTTTTATACTCATTCATTTTCTAATTCATTGTGTACGACACTATACATTTGATGTAGATTCAATATCAATTTGTACTTTCATTGCTACTACACAATATTCGTGATAACAGTTCTGAACAATAAATCACTAAGAGTAATTCCTAACAATTACGGATTCCTTCTGAAACACTCTGGTACATGATGTTGGACTTAAAACTGAAAAAAAACGAAACACACAACTAACAAACTATACAAATCAATGGAGAACACTCTTAATAATAATTCAATGTAAAAGTATTTGTATAGCAGAGCCGAAACTATCAAATTAATTGAGTAAATGCACAGTATTAAAATCGTTATAAGTGGATAATAGTGATGGTAAAATAATTACATCTTCAACAACCTTGTAGCCGTGTAACATTGTGAGGAATCAAGATCAGCTGTTGAGAGTAAGAAAATTATTCATTCAATAAGTGTGCTTTGAACTATCATTATTGACTCAATTCAATTATCATTTAGGCCAAGATATGGAATAATGAAATTTTTCAATAAAAATTGTCACGTTATTCTTTATATTTAAATAACGATTAGCCTCCTGCTTGGCATCAGTCGGTAGAGCATGAAAATATTTGATATAATTATATAAATCAGGTCGTGGTTTTTTTAATAGGACATAGTCTCATAAAAATCTTTATAGGCCCAGATATGAGCTTCCCCTATAACTCTTGTAATTCATTAAAAAAATAAATATATATAAATATGATACTTATACTATAGTGTTGAGGAATTAAAATAAATTGCACACCATAAACAATTTGATACATATATTAACAAATAATGCAAAAAAAATAGATCAAGGCAAAAAATATAAAGAGCGATAAAAATATATAATATAAAAATAGAACAATAATTGAAATCAGTAAAATATCACAGGCTAAACATTATATTCGAAATTTATAGCACAAAACGTTACCATGTGCCTTTATGTTAAAATCATATACATCCTTTTGCATGTAGCTGCGATATTAGCTTGCTAATACTTGTCGACTTGGACAATTCAATTAAAAATAGGTTCCTTAAGATCGACTTGATAAATTGGCAACTAATAATCCAAATATATATATCAAATTCTCTAGTA
Source organism: Nilaparvata lugens (assembly GCF_014356525.2). Taxonomy (NCBI): domain Eukaryota; kingdom Metazoa; phylum Arthropoda; class Insecta; order Hemiptera; family Delphacidae; genus Nilaparvata; species Nilaparvata lugens. Next base: position 29,527,882 of record NC_052509.1, read on the forward strand.
TCTAGTAGATTTCTTTGTATTGAATATATATTTTATCTCAGGGTGCAAGATTCGGCACCTGATGGAATAAGTAGAGCAATTCATCTAGTGAATTAGAGCTACAACAAATTATCGCAAATTATTGCAAAAATTAAAGATCATATGAATATGCATTAATAGCCTAGATTTTAAACTTCTTTGATTCATTAGAATTTTCTGAAATGTACTGATTCATTTATCCTTTAATAAAATACCTTTAATACTATATTTACTTGCGCAAGTATTTTTTATTAAATTCTTAATTTATAAGAAAACCCTTTCGACGAGCTAGCTTTGATTATTAGATAATTCGAAGCACTAAGGGCGCCCATCACTAATTCAATATTTCTCACTCACGTGTCGAAATCTTCTTATAAGCCGCCGATGTCGATCCAACTCCTGGTGGTCCTGGAATATGGTAGCCGGAATCGTCTCTTCCAAGGGGTTACAAAAATTATTTGAAATTGAGAATGACTTCTGCTTTATAAGAGCATCACAAAGTCTTTTAAGAAATTTAATAATTCAATCTAACTTTAGCTTTTACAAGTTATAGCAAGGTATTACGCTCTAAAATATTTAGGGTCCTCTCATGGTGGCATTTGGCTGGCGAGTGTCTTGGTTCTCCTTCCTCAATTTTACAATTCTTATTTCCGACTTTCAAATTTACATAAAATTTGAATATCCTAGTCCTCCGCCATTAAAGGTTCAAATAGATTGTACTAAAATATCAAATTATTACTTAGGTTGTATGTTTAATAATTTCTTTGCCTTCAGGCCATCTCTATAACATAGACTATACAATAATTTTACATAAATCCCAAACATTTATAGAAATATATATAAATATTTTTGAATTGGCATACTATTGCCGCCTATTAACTGCCATTATGCTATTGGTGCATGCAAACCGTTCCAGTATTCATGCGCTTGGTAACCTCCTATTTCCTGGATACACTTAATTATTTTTATTAGGTTTTTCAAGTATGCTCTCTACATGCTAGTTAATATTCTATATACTAATACTTATTTCATGCTTCCTAATAGTTAGCCATGTGACCATTCGTTCTTTCAAATTGCGTACCGTTTTGCTGCAATAGATCTCTGCCAAGGGGTTTGGTCAGATTCTACATTACTTGGCTCGGTCGATCGTTAGGTCGCCGATCACTGAATGTATATTCCTAACCTCAATCTTCAAAAATTCTATAATAATATTATTTATTAGCAAAAAATTATTTCAATTCCTTTTTAGGTTATTGTACCGTTTAGCCAGAACAAGCTGATGCTATCTAATCTTTATTGTTATCTCATTGGCGATATTAGCCAGTTATTTTACTCAGACCTATTAGTACTTCAGCTAGGGATTTTTATCTACCCAAATTTCGAATACTTTACACGCGCCCCTGGATTTGAATTCAAAATATTTGAGAATCACAATGTTTTTAATGAAAATCCACCCTTCAATACATCGATATATTCCATACTTTATTTATAAATTATACTCTCAGACTTTTATCACAGTTCGCAGATCTATCTGCTGCACCTCCTTTAGACCTCTATCACATACAATAACAAATTCTCCTCCTCAACACACAAAAAATATCATAAATATAATCCCCTAGACACATTCCTCCTTACAACGCTTAGAACATAGTATTTTTAAATTCGCCGCTCGCAGGGCCGCCAACCTAACTACACACATTCTTGATTCTCATAATTGATTCTTTTCAGACAATAATTTCGATGTACAAAACTTCTGGGCTTATATTTTATAGTAATTCCTAGGTCTTAATATAAATAATTTTCTATACATCAGGTACAATACTTTTCTTTTTCTTTTGCTAATGGCTCTTTGGTTTTGGGTAACTAGCATTCACTTTAGGTTTTTTCGGTAACAAACATGGCATAACTAATGGTGATAAATATAAAACATATAAATGGATATACTAACATTGATAAATATAATAAATAACAGTAATAAATAACATTTTTGGGTTACAATACTTCTTTTTATAATCATATGTTGAGCGCTACATTCGATTCAGGTGGCTTTGACCAGCTGACTGCTTGTTCTACATTTATACTGCTTACGTCATAACTGGTTGTCGAAACTCGCAATTAACCTAACTGCTACATTTTTTCTCTTTAAAGGTAATTTACAAATTTTAAATATTCTATCCCCGCTTGTGTCCTTTTTTATCTGATGTAACTAATTTGATTACATAATTAAAAATTATTCTTTTGCTTGTTGCAGGCTTTGGACAGTTGGGAGAAATAAAAACATTGGATTTCTGCCATGTGGTCCAACTCAATATTAAATTTATCATGATGTGTCAGTAATTCTTTGATAGTGGTGTTTTCCTTGATTACTTATCGTATTTATTTCAAATTCTGTGATATGGTTTAATATTGGCTACATTTTCCCACCAAACAATGTGCGTATTCCCATTCTCTTGCAACTGGACTGTGTTGTGATGCGATATGGCTACGATAGTGAATGGCCCTGAATAAATTAAAAAGAATTTACGAGTTACTTTCTCCAAAGCATTTGATAACCTGTGGCTCTTTACTAAAACGTCATCTCCAATATTATATGAAAATATTTTATATGCTCGGTCGTGAAATCTCTTTCTACTACTTGCCTTCTGCTCTAGCTTTAACCTTACTAGATGATGGATATTAGGGTTTGTTAATTTGTTCACTTCTGAGCTTGGAAAATCAATTACCTTTTTGATAAATGTAGTGTTTCTTTTACCAAATATGATTTTGTAAGGCTTACGACCAGTGCTTTCATTTAGGCTATTATTATAACACTCTTCTAAAAATGGTATATATCTAACCCATTGTTGGTGTTTTTCATTACAGTAAGTCCGCATAAAACGAGAGATCTCTGCCATACGTCGCTCTACTGGATTAGCGCTGGGGTTGTAAAGAGATGTCCTCGACCATTTAATATTAGCCAGGTGAAGTATTTCTTTCCACTGCTTGCTACAAAAATAGGTTGCATTGTCGGATAGGATTCGTTTAGGCTTTCCTACTTCACTTGTTCATCTTTCCGTTATGCATCGGGCCAAAACTTCTCCGGTCAATTTACCTATGGGAAATAGCATTTTTTTTTTTTGAAAAAACACATGTAAGCACAAATATGTATTTTTTTCCGTATTGTGCCATGGGTAATGGACCATATATATCCACTGATATCAATTCCAATGATGCACTGGGGAGAATGGGATTCATTTCGCCCCTGATATGATATTGCGGGTATTTGGCTTTCTGGCATATATCACAAGCTTTTTTTGGCCAATTTTTTATGCATGCTTTTAAAATAACAGCTTTCTTTTAGTAGGTGGAGGGTCTTCGTAGTTCCAAAATGTCCAATACGTTTGTGAGCTTCTTTTATCAAATCTGTTTCCATATTAGCGGGGATGATTAGGTGCCAGTCGATAGTATTTGTAGCCGGTCGGTGGAACATAAATCCTTTGTAGCGGGTGTACTGTCGCAGGTAATCGGGCGGTTCGGCAGCTCCTTCTTCCATCAATTCGCGGATCCGGGACAGTCTTGGGTCTTTGTATTGGGCAATGCGGATTCTTTCAGGGCTTAATACGGCAGTATGAATTTGTGGTTGGATGTTGGGAGGGTATGGTATGCTTTCTCCACTCTTTATGGCGAAACATTTCAGGTTGGTATCTTGACAATATGTAGCATCTATTTCCCTGGATTGAAAGTCGGCGGTCTGATTTTTCTTTCCTGGCAGATGGGTCAATTCGATATCGTATTCTTGAAGTGCAAGAAACCATCTAGATAAGCGGTTGTGATTTAATTTGACTGTTTTGAAAAATGTTAAGGCTTTATGGTGCATGCCTCTTTTCTCTGGTGGTCCGTCCTCTCTGTCCTGATGTCGGCCGTCCTCCCTGGTGTCATCCTCTTGGTCCTCTATCCTGGGTTCCTTGGGGTGCCTTGGTGGGGTCGAATGATGCGCGGGTGCGGTGTGCAGATACATGGTGGCGGTCTCTTGATGTGCGGGCTGCTCTTCCTGCAGTGATGGATCGTCGGCGGGGAACATAAGGCTCAAGAGGGGTTGATGCTTACAGGGCGTTTTAAGTGCATGGTGGGCGGCGGTTTTTGATGGTAGGCTGTCTTATATTGTTATATTGGGGGTATCATGTAGACATAATTGTTTAGATGTAGTTTTCTGTATATCTGGTGGCGGGTCATTGGGTGCTGGGTTCCGTGTTTTTTGTTGATTTAATCCTGTTGCATGCCTAATGTATAATTGTGCTTACTTGTTGAGGTGGCGGTTTGTAATTTCTGTTGTAATTATTCTGAGTGTGACTATTATTTGAGTTTAATCGATCTCGGCCATCATAGTGATTCCTGCGGTTGCTCTGCTGGGTGTAATGGTTGGTTGTGTGATTTTGAAAATTTTCATTATTCCAGTTACCATTTTGCTTGTGCTCATAGCGGCGTTCAAATTGAGGGGCAGATCGGTAGCGATCATATGATACTGGTTCATAATTTTGGCTGTTATACTGATTACTTTTTGAGTTGTGTTGATTCCGTGTGTATCTTTGGTCTGAACGGTGGTTTGACATTGCCATCACAGACTGTATGCCATATAAATGATTTATCAGCTGTTTGCAATCAGTAATGGGTTGTGTGGCGAGTGCCATTCTAACTTGATACGGTAGTTTCTTCAGAATAATACTTGCTAATGCCGATTCGTTAATGGGCTCGCTCAATTGAGAATTTTCGAACTGTAGGGCAGTGACGAAAGTGGTACATGCACCGTCTAGGTTAGGGTTGAAATCGCATGATATGATGTCCGCTAGCATGTCCAACTGTTTACTTCTGCTCCAATACTGTTCCAGGAAGACAGCTACAAACTCATCCAATGATGTAAATTCATGGGCTCTACTCCGAAAGAACATCAGGGGTTCGCCAATCAATAAACTAGTCAAACGAAGACGCCACATGCTCCAAGAGGTAGGTGCAAGAGTTTGTACTAATTTTATCTGATCAATGAATGGTTGAGGTTGCAAATGGCGATCAGTATTATCAAATTTACCCAGTCCTTGCAATATACTATGTGAGTTGATGTTATCTGCTTGAATTCCTTGAGGTCGTTGTTGGATATAATTCTCTAATACTGTTATTTTTTCCTGTGCCATCTGCCATTGACTATTGTGTGTAATTTTATTAGCATTTACTTCTTGATCTAATTGAGTCAGAGTGGATTTTTGAATTAGTAGAGTTCCGTTTAAAGCTTTACAGGTTTCTGTGTTTTGATTGATGCTACCTTGCAGTTGGTTCATTTTTGTGGACATATTAATCTGTTTATTTTGTATTTCTTCAATACTGTTAATATTTTTATCAACTGTAGTTGTTAAATTTTGATTGGCAACGGTAATTTGTTTGTTGATTTCTTGATGGCAATCGGCCTTAATGTTAGTTGTTGAATCCTGAATGGGTGTAGTGATTTGTGTGGTTAGGTTATCTATCCTTTCGTGTAGTTCACAGGTAACCGTATCCAACCTTTCCGATAATCCTGCCGTAACTTTATCCTGACTTTCTTTCTGTAGATTTATCATTGCTTTTAATTCTTCCTTATGATTCTCTACTTCAGTCTCAATAGTATCCAACCATCGTTCTACTGATTTTATAGCGCCTGCTGTCTCTTTCATGCCCTGTTCCACTGTTTGCTTATTTGCCTCTTTTATTGCCGCATTCTCTTTTTTAATCTCCTGCATCATATTATCCATTGTGTTTTGTAACATAATGTTGAACATACTGCTAGTTTGTTCCATTATTACCTTTTTAAATGGATCTAGCTCTGTGACTGAAAATAGACTTTGTTTACTCAGATGTGACTCGGCCTTTGGAGATGCGGGTTCTGCAGGCTGCTCCTCGCCCCCTTCAAAGTTGATCTCTGCTATCCGTTGATTCAATGGTGTGTAAGCGGCGTCGATTCGAGTGTATGATAGAGGTTGCAGACCTTGTGGATCGAAGACTATCGACCCGACACTTCCTGGTTCCCTTTCTCGTGGCGTATTGGCATCTACCATGGTGGGGTTTGATGTGCTGGGAGTCGACAAAGTGGGATCTGTGCAACCGCCGTACATATATGAATCTTCAGAGTTTGCGGGAGTGTGATTCATTGTGTAAAATATGATAAATGCTAATTAAAAAGTGATAAATAATATGCGAAAATGCTTAAAAAAGAGACACAAACCGGGACTTACAGTGAAACAGTTATGTGCAAAGTGTTTGGATATTCAAAAAGATAAGGTATTTATACTTGAGTTTTTTATAATGCTCTAGCGCCTCCAATATTGAATATCAATTCCTGACTAGTTTAGAGACTGTGACTTATTTTCCAACCGGCTTAAATACATAATATATTCTTGACTAGAAAGTAATAGCAGTTTAGGCTTATAAAATATAATCTCTCTCTATAAAACATATATTTTTTACAATAACAACAATACAAAATTTTCTTCAAAACATATAATTTCTCTTTATTTAAAGCTATTGATTCCCCAAAAAGTAATACAAAGTTTACTTCGCCTGTTTTCCTCAATACTCATATAAGTTATCTATAATTTCATCATCCATCCACAACAAATTTTAATATGACTAGACTTGTCCTTAATCATTATCTTCAATATGGGTCTTGACTTAGTTTCAAATAATTATTCAATGAGCTCAGCTCTCATCATCAGTCCCACATTGGTACGGCATGTTTTATGTCGTATCCGTGGCCCCACGTTGGGCGCCATGTTTTATGTCACATTATTCTTTATATTTAAATAACGATTAGCCTCCTGCTTGGCATCAGTCGGTAGAGCATGAAAAATATTTGATATAATTATATAAATCAGGTCGTGGTTTTTTTTAATAGGACATAGTCTCATAAAAATCTTTATAGGCCCAGATATGAGCTTCCCCTATAACTCTTGTAATTCATTGAAAAAATAAATATATATAAATATGATACTTATACTATAGTGTTGAGGAATTAAAATAAATTGCACACCATAAACAATTTGATACATATATTAACAAATAATGCAAAAAATAGATCAAGGCAAAAAATATAAAGAGCGATAAAAATATATAATATAAAAATAGAACAATAATTGAAATCAGTAAAATATCACAGGCTAAACATTATACTCTAGATTTATAGCACGAAACATTACCATGTGCCTTTATGTTAAAATCATATACATCCTTTTGCATGTAGCTGCGATATAAGCTTGCTAATACTTGTCGACTTGGACAATTCAATTAAAAATAGGTTCCTTAAGATCGACTTGATAAATTGGCAACTAATAATCCAAATATATATATTAAATTCTCTAGTATCTAGTAGATTTCTTTGTATTGAATATATATTTTATCTCAGGGTGCAAGATTCGGCACCTGATGGAATAGTAGAGCAATTCATCTAGTGAATTAGAGCTACAACAAATTATCGCAAATTATTGCAAAAATTAAAGATCATATGAATATGCATTAATAGCCTAGATTTTAAACTTCTTTGATTCATTAGAATTTTCTGAAATGTACTGATTCATTTATTCCTTTAATAAAATACCTTTAATACTATATTTACTTGCGCAAGTATTTTTTCATTAAATTCTTAATTTATAAGAAAACCCTTTCGACGAGCTAGCTTTGATTATTAGATAATTCGAAGCACTAAGGGTGCCCATCACTAATTCAATATTTCTCACTCACGTGTCGAAATCTTCTTATAAGCCGCTGATGTTGATCCAACTCCTGGTGGTCCTGGAATATGGTAGCCGGAATCGTCTCTTCCAAGGGGTTACAAAAATTATTTGAAATTGAGAATGACTTCTGCTTTATAAGAGCATCACAAAGTCTTTTAAGAAATTTAATAATTCAATCTAACTTCAGCTTTTACAAGTTATAGCAAGGTATTACGCTCTAAAATATTTAGGGTCCTCTCATGGTGGCATTTGGCTGGCGAGTGTCTTGGTTCTCCTTCCTCAATTTTACAATTCTTATTTCCGACTTTCAAATTTACATAAAATTTGAATATCCTAGTCCTCCGCCATTAAAGGTTCAAATAGATTGTACTAAAATATCAAATTATTACTTAGGTTGTATGTTTAATAATTTCTTTGCCTTCAGGCCATCTCTATAACATAGACTATACAATAATTTTACATAAATCCCAAACATTTATAGAAATATATATAATATTTTGAATTGGCATACTATTGCCGCCTATTAACTGCCATTATGCTATTGGTGCATGCAAACCGTTTCAGTATTCATGCGCTTGGTAACCTCCTATTTCCTGGATACACTTAATTATTTTTATTAGGTTTTTCAAGTATGCTCTCTACATGCTAGTTAATATTCTATATACTAATACTTATTCCATGCTTCCTAATAGTTAGCCACGTGACCATTCGTTCTTTCAAATTGCGTACCGTTTTGCTGCAATAGATCTCTGCCAAGGGGTTTGGTCAGATTCTACGTTACTTGGCTCGGTCGATCGTTAGGTCGCCGATCACTGAATGTATATACCTAACCTCAATCTTCAAAATTTTATAATAATATTATTTATTAGCAAAAAATTTTTCAATTCCTTTTAGGTTATTGTACCGTTTAGCCAGAACAAGCTGATGCTATCTAATCTTTATTGTTATCTCATTGTCAATAATAGTTATAATTGTTATCAATTGTTATTAATAGTCCACACAACAGCTGATTTTTTACTAAGTTACATTGATATATTGAATTGCATGAAATTAATAATCCACTCGACAGCACTGATTTATGATGAATAATTCTATAGTCTGATTTTTACTCCAATATTGTCGTATGCGGGATGCTTATTTCCCTTTTATATTATCCTTAAAATGCAAAATTTTCAAAAAAACTTGTATATAAGTCGACGCGCAATTTAAAAAGGAATACACCTGTGAAATTTCATTGAAACTATTACCGCGTTTCGCCGTAAATGCGGAACTTAGAAATATATAGAGAAATGCAAAACCGTCGACTTGAATCTTAGACCTCACTTCGCTCGGTCAATTAGTCTGTATAAAATAAATTGAGTCTTGACCCTCCATCAAAAAAAGCGATGCCAAATTCTAAAATTCGAAAATGTCTAATTCAACCACAGAATTGTATGAAGATCTAATTGACCGAGCGAAGTGAGGTCTAAGATTCAAGTCGACGGTTTTGCAGTTCTCTTTATCTTAATATGTTTATATATATTTATGTTCCGCATTTACAGCGAAACGCAGCAATAGATTTTCATGAAATTTGACAGGTGTATTGTTCCTTTTCGAATTTCGCGTCGACTTATAATACATACGGTTTTTTGAAATTTTGCATTTCAAGGATGCATTCCAAGTGGCTTATTATTTTCTCCCGACATTTCTCTGCTTTCAACTCGGTAAGCTATTGGTGAGCTATTAATGATAGTAGAATAGTTGTTTACAACAAATTATTAGAAGTCTTATGATAATAATTATAATTAATATTAATAATTATTGTCGTTACAACATTTGAAACTGCCATTAGTTGTTTACACACCGATATCTCGCCGACATGTCAGGAAAGGACATAATTCACTCTGATGGAGCATGTATTTTTTAATTGCACGAGGTCTACTGTTTACAGAACTACTAGTATTAAACCAACGAAGAGAATGTCTCCTCCCTATTCAAGATCATCCGACCTATAGTTATTATATAATTTAATGATTATATTGATTGATTATTTTATTATAAGGTCAAGACATTTTGAGAAGAAAACATGAATCTCTCGACATGGTAGAACATTTGTTAAAAATGGTCGGAAGACCGTATTTTGGGCACTCAGGAGTTTTAAAGTCAAGGAGAGCGGCTACTTTCGATAATTGGAAAAAATTCAATTAGGCTATTACTGAGAAACTTTCTCGCTCTCACCACCCACTCATTTCATATTATACACTAATTAAAAATAATTTTGTCTCTGGTCTCACAGACCGGTGTTCAGGTTGAAGTGTTAATAAAATTGTAACGAAACAATTTATTTTATTTCTTTTTATTATAGGTACTACAATCTAGAGGAATTACATAATAATATGCAGGAGAATCATGCCATGCATAACAACTAGGCCTCTCTGGGACTTCTTATTTGCGTATGTATAAAATTTTTATTGTCTTCTTGTGACCTTAACTGGTCGATATATTATGGACGAAAGTAATATTAATTCCATCATGATGCTCAAAACAATAAAGATTTTGAATGGGCGATTGCAGTTATGTTTATTTCAAACAGTGAAAATGTCTACTACTCACAACTCTACTACTCTACAAAACACATTATTGATGATTGGCTCTTGCTGCAATACAAATTCATGAATATCTATCATAAGATGAAATTTTGAATTAATATACAGTTGAACTATATTGTAATGGTAGCCTACCAGAGTAGGCTATTTTATCTCATTGTGTGCATCATTTCTCATAGTTTTAACCATTCAATGTAAACAAATCATTTTCAACAAAGTGGGCCAACCAGTACCTACATACTGTACCTAATATTTGCAAAAAAGTTCCTTGAAACTTCATGTTGAATCTATAATAATGTCTCCAGCACAATATTATATAGCTCATTAAATCAACACATGATGGATTGTGTTGGTCAATATGCTGAATATTTATGGTAATAAACATTGAGTTTTTACAGTAGATTTATCCAATTTTCCTATGATTGTTCCTGTAAATTTAATTAGCATTTGATATAGTATTCATCAATACTGATCTTTCATACTTCAATATTGTATGAATAAAAAGTGTGTTTATTTAAAACAGTCTAAATAGTGTGTTTGTCTTCTCGGTCTCAAAATTTTATAGTTTTTTCAAAGTTTGGAATTTTCTATTAATTGTGATTGATTCAATTCAATTTAGAAGTATTTTTTAATTCAAAAATGATTTTTGTGTGTTTTGAATTGTAAATTGAGTGTGTAATTGATGAATGTTAAGTGACACATAACCTAGCTACATCTGGACTGTTGTATAAATTAGAATTGGAACCGTTTTGGGCTTATAAGCCTGTGGTACTTTTCTGTAAGTGTGTTATTCTGAATGATTAAATAAATATTCTCTATTTTCCAAAACTATAAGCTTTCACTTTAATAATTATGTTATGCAAAAGACATTGATCTCCAATTCCTGTCTTATTTCACATTTCTACATAAATACATGTCATACATGACATTAAAACCCATTTAAAAATTGAATGGGTTCTGATAAGATTTTGAATTTTTCTTTCGAGGCCCATATTTTTTGAACCGTTTGTGAAGTTAGTTGTTGAGTTAAGGCATTGGTTACCTGAAGGATTCTGTCTTGAGAATTCAATTATCATAGGTTGTCACTGTTCGGGCAGTTCAAATTCTGAAAATAGAGTTATGTAGGTTTAAACTGCCCGAGCTGTCACAGCCTATAATGATTGAATTCTCAAGACAGAATCCTTCAGGTAACCAATGCCTTAACTCAACAAATAACTTCACAAATGGTTCAAAGAATACACGGACCCCGAAAGAGAAATTCAAAATCTATTTTATCACGTATACCCTGAGTAGCTTCAGAGGTGGGGTGATCGATACCCAGGTGTTGCTCCTGGATGACTTCGCTCAGTCGTAATGTGGGCGGGGAAAGGAGGCAAGTCGAATTTCCTCTTCCTTCTTCTTTGTGCCTCAGCTGGCGTGAACAGCACCTCCTGGTGCTTCTGACGGCGTGAAGGTCGCTCTCTTCTCTGATGACACCACTTTGATGTAATTTTGTATTGGCCTTATGGCCTCGGTTCCGCTCCAGTGGAGTAGGAAAAGGAAGGACAGACAGGATAGGGACGGCAGACAACGGTCTGCTGTGCCCTGGGGAGATGGAAAGATAGGGACGGCAGACAACGGTCCGCTGTGCCCTGGGGAGAAGGAAGAATAGGGACGGCAGACAACGGTCCGCTGTGCCCTGGGGAGAAGGAAGAATAGGGACGGCAGACAACGGTCCGCTGTGCCCTGAGGAGATGGAAAGATAGGGACGGCAGACAACGGTCAGCTGTGCCCTGGAGTTCAACTCCATTCAAACCAACCTGCATGAATATCTTTTTTTCGTGATCCTTGTTGTCCTGAGATTCGGATTGTACAGCTGATATTGTCGGGACTGCTGTTGTCTTAGTCCTCAATAAGAGAGATCGCGACATTATTAGCGGACTTGTAGGATTCAGTTGGGGAGGATCCCACTCTACCTCTCTCGTGGATGTGTGAATATTCACCCTGTTTTCACGCATGAATTCCATGGCTAATAGCAACTCTTGTTCAAGTCCTCCCATTAAAGACACCACTAGTGGAACTGTGATTTGTCCTATAGTTACATTAGTTGTCAGCTTCTCATTCAATGGGGTAGATCGTCCATCAACTAATATTGCGTGGTGATGAGTTGGTACCTTCCTTATAATCCCTATTTTTTGGAGAACTTCATAAACCTCATTACTCATATAATTAGCTTCAGCGCCACTATCTAGCAATGCCCGACACTTTTTACCACCGATTGTCACAGTAATGAATAGTCTGTTGTCCCTTGATGACTCTTCAATCAAAGGAATCCTGTGTGCCGTTCGCATCACTGCTGTCTTTTTCGGAGTTTTATTCTCCTTCTGCACATCACAGACACATTTCAGTGCTCTCTTTCCGCTCCTTTTACATGGTGGGATATCGGGACAGTGTGATCCCCAGTGCCCCGGTCTCTTGTATTGCCCACACATGGGTTCAGACTCACTAAGAGATGGTCTGTTACTAGTAGGGGTTATAACTGTCTCAACCTTGAGCCTTGTAATCTTTTTCGTGTCCTCAATCATGTGAACTCTTGAATTCTGTCTATTCTGTTTCTCCTCTGCTTTTATTTGTTCATACTCCCTCGCGAATTTTTCCAATTCATTGATTCTATGAACATCTGATTGCAGAATATATAATTTGTACCGTGAGAGGAGATTCTTATACACTCTCTGTAATTTATTTTCGTCTGTGAAACCTCCTCGACGCCTCATGAGTGTCAGTACATCTTCGAGAAATTCGTCAAACAATTCACCTTCCCTTTGCTTCCTTGCCTGAATTAGATTTTTGAGATCCTCCTCATAGGTAAGTGGGTAGTAGCGTGATCTGGAATCTGTCACGAGATTGTACCATGATTTCCACTGGTCACAACGATTACGCATCCATAGAGTAGCTTCACCAACCAGTAATTCAGGCAGCGCAACTAGTAGCTGGTTGCCAGTGAGCCCATAGGCTTGTTGTAGCTCGTCTAGCCTTTCCAAGAAGCTGGGAGCATCTGATTGGCCATCGAATGACAGTCTCCAGCTTCTTACCTTGTCACATACCGCCCCTGGGTCCATGAGGGGGTTTGTGTGAATATTGGTTCTAACCTCAGTATGGGTACCTGTCACCAAGTGTTTAGTTCCCCCACTGCTTCCGCTCATTATGCTGGGTCTTGGGCTGGGATAACGTACTGCCATCTTCTTATGTTGTTCTACTAACAACTTTCTCAACTTAGCAAGTGTTCCAGATGACACTATGCCCCAATCTTGTAGAAGATTGAATGCCTCATCCTTTTTCAACCTATAGATCCAGGAAACTCTGGGGTCGGCTATCACCTTGGGGTTTATGTCCTCGACCGACTGATCCTCTGTCAGCTCCTGGTGTTGAGCATCTGAATCGGACTCTCCCTGTTTACTCATGATTCTTACTTCGTTGCCTCGTGCCCCAAGTGATGGCGCCAATCTATCACGTATACCCTGAGTAGCTTCAGAGGTAGGGTGATTCATACCCAGGTGTTGCTCCTGGATGACTTCGCTCAGTCGTAATGTGGGCGTGGGAAGGAGGCAAGTCGAAGTACCTCTTCCTTCTTCTTTGTGCCTCAGCTGGCGTGAACAGCACCTCCTGGTGCTTCTGACGGCATGAAGGTCGCTCTCTTCTCTGATGACACCACTTTGATGTAATTTTGTATTGGCCTTAGGGCCTCGGTTCTGCTCCAGTGAAGTAGGGAAAGGAAGGACAGACAGGATAGAGACGGCAGACAACAGTCCGCTGTACCCTGGGAAGATGGAAAGATAGGGATGGCAGACAATGGTCCGCTGTGACCTGGGGAGAAGGAAGAATAGGGACGGCAGACAACAGTCCGCTGTGCCCTGGTGAGAAGGAAGAATAGGGACGGCAGACAACGGTCCGCTGTGCCCTGGGGAGAATAAAGAATAGGGACGGCAGACAACGGTCCCCTGTTCCCTGGGAAGGAGGAAGGATAGGGACGGCAGACAACGGTCCGCTGTGCCCTGGGGAGATGGAAAGATAGGGACGACAGACAACAGTCCGCTGTGCCCTGTGGAGAAGGAAGAATAGGGACGGCAGACAACAGTCTGCTGTGCCCTGGGGAGATGGAAGGACAGGGACAGCAGACAATGGTCCGCTGTGCCCTGGGGAAATGAGAGGACAGGGATGGCAGACAATGGTCCGCTGTGCCCTGGGGAGATTGGAAGGACAGGGACGGCAGACAACGGTTCGGTCAGCTGTGCCCTGGGGGAATGGAAGGACAGGGACGGCAGACAACGGTCTGCTGTGCCCTGGGGAGATGGAAGGACAGGGACAGCAGACAATGGTCCGCTGTGCCTGGGGAATGGAAGGACAGGGACGGCAGACAACGGTCTGCTGTCCCCTGGGGAAATGAGAGGACAGGGATGGCAGACAATGGTCCGCTGTGCCCTGGGGAGATTGGAAGGACAGGGACGGCAGACAACGGTTCGGTCAGCTGTGCCCTGGGGGAATGGAAGGACAGGGACGGCAGACAACGGTCTGCTGTGCCCTGGGGAAATGAGAGGACAGGGATGGCAGACAACGGTCCGCTGTGCCCTAGGAGGATGGAAGGACAGGGACGGCAGACAACGGTCCGCTGTGCCCTAGGGAGATGGAAGGACAGGGATGGCAGACAATGGTCCGCTGTGCCCTGGGGGAATGGAAGGACAGGGACGGCAGACAACGGTCCGCTGTGCCCTGGGGGAATGGAAGGACGGGGACGGCAGACAACGGTCTGCTGTGCCCTAGGGAGATGGAAGGACAGGGACGGCAGACAACGGTCCACTGTGCCCTGGGGGAATGGAAGGACAGGGACGGCAGACAACGGTCTGCTGTGCCTTAGGGAGATGGAAGATTAGGGACGTACGGCAGCCAACGGGCCGCTGTACCAGGACAAGAGGTCGGGGACGTAAGGCAGTCAACAGGTCGCTGTACAAGGAGCAGGAAGGTTATGAGCGGAATGCTCTGGTCTGGGGCTCGTCTGGCGTTTAAATACTCCCCCAAAGTGGAGGGGATGGAGTTGTGCCGCCGCCAGAGGCAGTGGAAATCGTCTCGATGCGCAGAGGATGGTGCGCCATCGGTACCTTCCTTATCTCAGCAGTCGGCTAGCTTTGCTGATAGCCGAGTGTCTTCCAATAATATTATTAACTATTTTCTAGTCACAATTTTACTTTGTGACACCTACCTACTTGATGGGAGGGGTGTTCGGAGCCCTCTATGGCACCACCTTAAAAGGCGTGAGCCATCTAGGCATCACCTTAAGAGGTGAACACCTCTTAGGCATCACCTTTAGAGGTGTATACCACTGCCTATGGGCATCATCTATGCCTGGTCTACGGGCACATATTAACGCGCCGTCCATCTGGTAATTGGATTTCTATACTTGGCTTGCCAGCCCATTTGCGCTTACCAGGTGTCGAGACTCGGTTACAGAACACTGGATCCTTCCTCCTTGAGGGACCTGGTGTGGGTTCCTGAGACAGTGGGACTACTTCATTGATAGTCACACACTGCGTTGGCTCTCCTACGTCCATATATCCATTGAGGGTGGCACGGACTCCTCCACATCCATGGCAGTGGGGGGTGGTTTGGTCTCATTCACATCCATGACCGTTGGGGGTGCTGTTGTCTCTGTCACATCCCTCTCAGAGTTCCCACTTGTGTTGGTGGCTGGGGCATGAATAGCAGCACGTCGTTCGGAGTCGGTCATCTCATCCCAATGATCGACCATGTTGCCTGAAGATGCTTGTTCTGGAATGTATGAGAATTCCGCCCTGGCATCAATCAAAGCATTGAGTTCAACTCCATTCAAACCAACCTGCATGAATATCTTTTTGTCGTGATCCTTGTTGTCCTGAGATTCGGATTGTACAGCTGATATTGTCGGGACTGCTGTTGTCTTAGTCCCCAATAAGAGTGATCGCTACATTATTAGCGGACTTGTAGGATTCAGTTGGGGAGGATCCCACTCTACCTCTCTTGTGAATGTGTGAATATTCACCCTGTTTTCACGCATAAATTCCATGCCTAATAGCAACTCTTGTTCAAGTCCTCCCATTAAAGACACCACTAGTGGAACTGGGATTTGTCCTATAGTTACATTAGTTGTCAGCTTCCCATTCAATGGGGTAGATTGTCCATCAGCTAATATTGCGTGGTGATGAGTTGGTACCTTTCTCATCATCCCTATTTTTTGGAGAACCTCATAAACCTCATTACTCATATAATTAGCTTCAGCGCCACTATCTAGCAATGCCCGACACTTTTTACCACCGATTGTCACAGTAATGAATAGTCTGTTGTCCCTTGATGACTCTTCAATCACAGGAATCCTGTGTGCCGTTCGCATCACTGCTGTCTTGTTCGGAGTTTTATTCTCCTTCTGCACATCACAGACACATTTTAGTGCTCTCTTTCCGCT
The DNA here is from genome assembly GCF_014356525.2 of Nilaparvata lugens. NCBI lineage: Eukaryota > Metazoa > Arthropoda > Insecta > Hemiptera > Delphacidae > Nilaparvata > Nilaparvata lugens. The sequence continues at coordinate 29,544,684 of NC_052509.1, forward strand.
CCTTTTACATGGTGGGATATCAGGACAGTGTGATTTCCAGTGCCCCGGTCTCTTGTATTGCCCACACATGGGTTCAGACTCACTGAGAGATGGTCTGTTACTAGTAGGGGTTATAACTGTCTCAACCTTGAGCCTTGTAATCTTTTTCGTGTCCTCAATCATGTGAACTCTTGAATTCTGTCTATTCTGTTTCTCCTCTGCTTTTATTTGTTCATACTCCCTCGCGAATTTTTCCAATTCATTGATACTATGAACATCTGATTGCCGAATATACAATTTGTATCGTGGGAGGAGATTCTCATACACTCTCTGTAATTTATTTTCGTCTGTGAAACCTCCTCGACGCCTCATGAGTGTCAGTACATCTTCGAGAAATTCGTCAAACAATTCACCTTCCCTTTGCTTCCTTGCCTGAATTAGATTTTTGAGATCCTCCTCATAGGTAAGTGGTGTCACGTGGTAATTTAAAACCACCAAATATTTTTAAATGAGCCCATGAAATGTAATAGAACTATAAAATTGGAAAGAAGGTTAGACCTACCCAAAGAGTAAATCAACTCAAATCAAGTATTATTAGCGATTAGGAGTAATAGCATTATCAACAACGATAAGAAAACATATATTATTGTGATTTAATAATTATGAGAACCCATTGGTAAGATCAAAAAATTATAAAGCGGCATACTTATTATTGGCGGATTATAAAAAAAATAAAATGCATGAACATTGAGGTTAGAGTTACTTGTTTACATTTTGAAAAGAATTAGTCGATCTTGGATAAATCGATAATTATCAGAATCAATACTGAACGAATCAGCTGATTATTCGATCAACCCATATGACCGGTTGAATCATATAAAATTCACTCATAAAGGATATATTATGTATACTAAAGGAAGTCGATGTGTAGACTTACAAACAACTATTATTTCTGTATAAATATTTATTATAATCCAAAAAAGCATGATAAATCAAGAGTATACAAAACTCATATAAAAACTAAATGTATTATCTATTAAAATCGTATGTTACGATTTATTTATGAATTCAATTTAAGATAAACACTCCATATATTTGTATAAAAACTTCTTTTATTTAATTTTTTCTATTATAAAGCCGAGGAAGCCCTGATTCCCAAGGCAACCAATTGTATTGAGTCTATTAAATTGAAGGCCAATCAGAGAGTAGCTTACAGAATTATTCTAGGAAGAGGCAAATTTTTCTGAAAACCTCCTTCTTCTGGCTTAAGATCCTGACCGGAGAGGATGCACATGGAGTTTAGGGTTTTTTCTTATTCCTTTTAAAAATTTTTAATGAACTATTAAGCCAAACCCTTTTTTAAATGTAATGTATTTGTGTTGAATGTTAATTATTTGTGAACTCAGTGCTGTCAAGGAGTTCGTAATTGTAAAGATTCCCATAAAAATAGCTTTAATTCGAAAGAAACTTATAAAAATCTGGATCACGCGTTAGCCCAGCAGTGACGAAAAGGAGCCTACCCAATTAATTATTGGAAATAATTAATTCAATCCACGAGAACATCTAGAACTTCAGTTCAGTGAGTGATAAGTCAAACCAAACGAGCTCGTTTTTTCTACGTCCAGTGGGGGTAATTATTAAAAAAAGGCGCTATTCCAATTAATTTGAATTAAAATTAAGAGTCACCACGTGTTGAACAATATCACATAGTTCATAAGAACATTTTATAAATTTATTTGATATATGTAGGAAGCTTACTTCCATGCACAGCCCGAACTCATATAAATCCCTGAGATCTCATGTTTGAATATTAATTTATTAGATATTAATTTTGTTAATTGACCAAAGTATATCGTATCAAACTTATAGACCGAACAGGTTTTTATTGGTAGAATTTTATATTGATTGGAAGTCTAAGTACCAGTATTAAATATAATATATTTATGAATTTGAAACTCATTATTGTGAATATTAGCAAAGCCTGTGATATTTATTCAGATTTTAAAAGTAGATTATTTAAGTGAATTATAGATTTATCGAATATCTTATGCACATCTTTTTTGTGGGAATATATTTTGTGTTTTATGTCAGCATACAAATCGTAGAAATTTATTTTATCCTAGTTCATCTCGTGATATACAGTTTGAGCTGTTTTAATATCAACAAATATTTTGCAGCACTTAAAATTATTGAATCAAGTGATATTAATCTTATTCAGAGCACTCAATATTTATCATCCTTTGATGATATTCATTTTATCAGCCAGAACAAGTATATTAAGAAATTATATTAATAAGGTTCCAGTTATATCATATAAGGATCCAGAGAGCTTCCAGAACTGGCGTTGTAAGTTCTAAGGAATTTTGGAAGGGTATATTGGTGAATACTTGTATTCACGACGAGCGTTTTAAGAATCAACTAGAAACAACTATAGTTGGTCCTTATTATTCTCTAGTGATGCATGGTTACTGGTAATCAGTCATCAAATATTCTTTTATTTTCCGTATTGGTATTCTTCAAGAACTTCATAGAAGCAGCGGTAAGAATTACCAATCACCGGTCACTGAACCTTATGGTGATTATTTGTATTTATAAAATTCATGTTTCTACCACTGAGCTAGAGCTGAGGTTTGAACCCAGTAATTTTGCGAGCCGGACGGCCTTAATTTTTTGTGAATTTATTCGCAAAAGAGGGAATTTAGAGACTGCTCTTATAAATATCAGAAACATCGTATCATCTGTGAAGGATTTACAATTCACAACTTCACATAATAGCTTCACAACGTGGGACTCTATCATAAGAGATAAACCCTCCAAGGAGCACAACTTCACACAATGGCACCCAACCAGTGGAGCGTGATGAAAAGCTTACCTACTCAATCTCACTATCAATGATTAATGAAATTATTGATAAAACTGAAAACTGCAAGAAGTATAATCTGAAGTTGATTCAACAAGATATATCTGATAATCTATTATAAGTTCTGGCTAAAATAATTGAGTTGCTCTTCAAATTAAAATTTTTCAAGCTGCATAAATACAGACAAACTGTATCACACGAGTTTGATAACATAATTCTCATAATAGAGAAAAATTGGATGGAAATTTCCATAAAAGTCTATAGTAAAATTTTGATTTTGATTTTTGAATCTAGATATTGTATGCTGACCAGGGGTATAGATTATTTGAAATATAATCGCATAGCTACTAGTAAGGAAGATAAAACCCTACCTAAAATTTTAGGAACTATATTAGCGTAATCTGTCTATGTTGATAAGCGTACCTGTAGCACTCGAAGGTCTTTTCGTAATATATGTACATGACACTTGAAACTTTAACACCACACAATTTTATCCAGAATAGGCACTATCACTGAATCCATTTTAATATTCCTGAGACTTGGCAACACACTTGGCTATTTACTCGAAGTATTCCATAATAACGTCACCATGAACCAGTCACCAGCTAACTCGCAAATCTCCTACTTCAGCGACCACCCCCAAAACTATGTAGCTACGACACCGGCCAATCAACAACCACAGGACAATGTCGCGGAGACCCCACGAGAGAGAGAGGGAGGCAGCATATGCTCCATCAGTTTCGACCCGCAAAACTTGGCCCAATTGTCTTCTACGAAGATTGATAACGTCGTCGATGCGATTAATTCCGATGAGAGTCCGGCTGAGGGAGATGAGGGAGTGAGGGCGTCCAACCCGGTACCGGCGTCTTCGCAGATCGCTCCAAGCATCGCCGAGGGAACGGAGAGTGCCGCCACCCAGTCGCCATCCGACGTGACCAGTCAACCGCCAGCCGCCACCAACCTGGAAAAACGCAATACAACATTAGACTCTTCAGTCGGTTATGTTACCAATCTTATGGCAAATGAGTCTACAAACGAAATACAACTCATGTTCAGTCAACTCTTAGCAGGACAAGCTAAAGGAGCGGAAACAGCCCGGGAAAACAGCAAAACTATCAAAATAATCCAGGACAAATTGGAAGAAAATGCCAAAGTCCTACAAGAAGAGATCAAAACAGTCAGACAGGATGTCAAAGCTATGGATGAAAAATTTTCTAGCTTCAGGGAGGAAGTGAGAAATATAATAGATACCAAAATAGATACGCAATCTGCAGTCATCAAAAAATTAGAAACTCGTATAGATGACGTCACCTGTCAAATAAATGAACGGTTGGATGACGTACCAAAGGAAGTTGAAAAACAGGTGGACGTATTGGGTAAGGAGCTGGGCACCGCTATCATGGGAACTGTCATGGGAAAGGTGTTAGAAAATAAGGGCGAGATAGAGTCGAAAGTGGAGGAAAATAATAAGAAAATAATAGAGATAGTCAAGGAACAAAGTAACGTGCAGGCATGTATGGCAAATTTAGCGGAGGAGGGGGCAAAATCAAGTGAGAGATACGGCATGTTGGAGAATGCTATAGGCGGACAGCAGTTGAAGCTAACCGGATTGTATGATGAAGTGAATACACATAAGAAAATTATGAATGATAAATGGATCGCAAATGAAGAACGAGTCTCCAGAATAGAAACACGCATGGAAAATATCCCAGTCAGTCGAATGCAGTATACACCGAATGAAGTGGTAAACGGCACTCAACTTTTTCAAAGTCTTGGAAAATTTGATAATTCCTACCGTCATATGCAACCCCGACCATTCATAGATCAAATAAAAGCTATTCAGGAATTGATACCCACCTCTTGGTTAATGTGGCGTTTCCAACTGTCCAGTCTACTACTTGGCGAGCCACTGATGTTTTTCCAGAGCCGGATGCGAGATATCAACAGCCTGGAGGACTTCATCTCCCAGTTCCTGCAACAGTATTGGAGTAAATGTAAACAGATGGACGCATTGTCAGAAATTATTTTATGCACTTACGATAGTAGAAATAGACAATCCTACACTGATTTTATAACAGATCTGATGAGCAGAAACGATCAGTTGGACGAATCTCTAACTGATTCATCACTGGTCCACATCTTATCAAAAAAGCTTCCTTTCAACGTTCGTATGACACTGGCAGTATCTTCGATTTCCAGTTGTGAAGAACTGATAGAACATTTACATTCTATCCAATCAGCTACTTCTGAGCCAAACCACTTAAATAATCGAGCAAAAAATTTTAATCAACAAAATAGTCATTTCAGAAAAAATTATAATAGTGAAAATTATATTGCAAATGCTGGAGCAAATGCGCAAAGTGCAAAGTACACTGAAAATAATTGCAGAAACAGATTTCAATATCAAAACAGCAAACAGTACTATAGAAAAACATATTATGATAACAGAGATCGCTTGAATAGAAATAATAAACAGAAAATAACTTTCACAAATCAAGAAGTAAATTTCACAAAACAGGACGAAAATAATCAAAATAGTAACAGAGCAAATACATCATACACAGTAGCACATACAACAAAGACAACCCAAAATCAACATGCAAATAACCCACCACCAGACACACAGAAACCAACACCAAAAACCGCCGCACATCATGAAATTAAAACGCCCCGCAAGCATCAGCCTCTATTAGGCATACTATTCCCCACTGAAGAACCATCACCGCAGGAAGAGCAACCCGCCACCGAGGAGCACCAGGTTATAGTAAAGGAGTTATGCAATATGGAGCAAACATGCGATCAACCCGTTTTGAACGTCACACCCGCGCATCAATGGACCACCACCAAGCATCCGTGCACCGAGCCTACACCCGTGCATCGCAAGGCCCGGAGACGGAAACGCCTGAGGCAGACACCGGACGACCGACTGCATGACCGACTACAGGAGAAAAGAGGCATGCACCGCAAGGCCCGGAGGCGGAAAGTCAGGTGGAAGAAAAAGAAGTACCGCGCGCGACGATGGAGGCCGCATGCCCGCTTCAAGAGGCAACAGAGGACACCGGACCGAAACCAGGATGGAGGACCGGAGATCAACGGCATGCATCCGCGGCACATTCGCTTTAAAGCAGAAGATCAGCGATGTGACCGGCAAAATGGATTTAAGAAGATTAAAAGAAATAAGAAATTATAATAAGAGAGTGAAAGTACCTGACTATTACATGTTGAGAGATTATATTGTTAAAGGAATGATAAATGTTCTGATGTATTGTATACTATTTGTTATGGCTGTGACATTGATAAAGGACTGCGTTGTAGGTATGATAGAAGATATTATGTTGTTGTTATTAAAAGAATCTATTATTGATGATGGGAAAGGTAATATTATAAGAATGTTTATTGTTGTGAGCCTACCAATTTATAACGAACTGAAACCGAGAATACTAAATGAAAGTGAGATGAAAAATGCATTAAGACTACAAGATGATTGGAAAAAGAATGGACTGAAATATATTACCATTAAGGAAGCAAAGAATTGTTTGAAAAGGTATACAAGATACCGGGGTTTTATATTTATGAAGAATAAATCATCATAAGGACAGCCTCATCTATAAATAACAACCGGACAGCAGCCGTAACTGAACGTAATACAGTTCAGTTGTATGAAGAAAGCAAACCAAATTTAACTTGGTGGGAAAATATTTCTAATCTCAAACCGTATTATCGAGACACTAAGCGATAAGGATATAAACAATAATATTTTGATTAAACGTCATTGGCCTACCTGACAAGATATACATACCAGACGAACGCCAACAATAAACTTAATTAGCAGACGAGTATCCACTTCGAATAACAACACCTGAAAATAAAGAAATAAAAAATTTAGAAACCATCTTTAACACCTTTCTTATTAGTGAAACAAGAGAATAAATAACTTCTAATGTTAAAAGCCAACTTACCGTTGTTTAGCCAGAAGAGACATCAAAATGGCGACAAGTGATGAACCGAAACCAATAGAAACCAGCTGTCCACTACGAAAACCAGAGTAGTCAATGCCTATTAAATCATCTAAGTTGACACCCCCAAGAAAAATTCAAGTGTCATATAAATGTGAATTGTATGTAGAGATGTTATAAAAATATCATATTATTATTATTTATGTATAAACTAATTAAGAAAATCACTAAAATTATCCGCCAAATGATCAAACCGCATAGTTACCACCAAAAGCATTAATCCCAAGTCTCAATGTATTAGATGAATAAGAAGTTCTTGTTGATAAAACCTACCAAAGATTATCCTTAAAAATATCCATTATATGAAAGCAAAGCCCAAATTCTGCAAGAGAATGAAATGAAAATGTACAAGTCACTGTTCTATGTTGAGGAAAAAAAAATATATTATACTCTGCAAGTCAGAGAATTACCAGTTTGTTAGGTTGGCAATGATTTTGCACCAACGTTCAAATGTGCTTCTGACCTGAGGGCGGAGCGTGGATTAGAAAAAAGATTTATATTAGGTATGGAGGAAGAGATATTGTGTATTGTGTGTAGAAGGAGATTGGCCGATGTAAGGCGTATGTATTTGAATTGAATTTATTTATTGTTGTATATGTTGTTGAATTGTTAGGAGGTAGGATTCTCAGTAGATTTATTAACAGACTTTGTAACATGTATGATTTCTGATCCAAAACCAACTGGATCATAAAATTTATAATATATTCTCGAATTGTCGTTTTAAATCAGAAATCAGAGGGCGTTTTGTGTCACGTGGTAATTTAAAACCACCAAATATTTTTAAATGAGCCCATGAAATGTAATAGAACTATAAAATTGGAAAGAAGGTTAGACCTACCCAAAGAGTAAATCAACTCAAATCAAGTATTATTAGCGATTAGGAGTAATAGCATTATCAACAACGATAAGAAAACATATATTATTGTGATTTAATAATTATGAGAACCCATTGGTAAGATCAAAAAATTATAAAGCGGCATACTTATTATTGGCGGATTATAAAAAAAATAAAATGCATGAACATTGAGGTTAGAGTTACTTGTTTGCATTTTGAAAAGAATTAGTCGATCTTGGATAAATCGATAATTATCAGAATCAATACTGAACGAATCAGCTGATTATTCGATCAACCCATATGACCGGTTGAATCATATAAAATTCACTCATAAAGGATATATTATGTATACTAAAGGAAGTCGATGTGTAGACTTACAAACAACTATTATTTCTGTATAAATATTTATTATAATCCAAAAAAGCATGATAAATCAAGAGTATACAAAACTCATATAAAAACTAAATGTATTATCTATTAAAATCGTATGTTACGATTTATTTATGAATTCAATTTAAGATAAACACTCCATATATTTGTATAAAAACTTCTTTTATTTAATTTTTTCTATTATAAAGCCGAGGAAGCCCTGATTCCCAAGGCAACCAATTGTATTGAGTCTATTAAATTGAAGGCCAATCAGAGAGTAGCTTACAGAATTATTCTAGGAAGAGGCAAATTTTTCTGAAAACCTCCTTCTTCTGGCTTAAGATCCTGACCGGAGAGGATGCACATGGAGTTTAGGGTTTTTTCTTATTCCTTTTAAAAATTTTAATGAACTATTAAGCCAAACCCTTTTTTAAATGTAATGTATTTGTGTTGAATGTTAATTATTTGTGAACTCAGTGCTGTCAAGGAGTTCGTAATTGTAAAGATTCCCATAAAAATAGCTTTAATTCGAAAGAAACTTATAAAAATCTGGATCACGCGTTAGCCCAGCAGTGACGAAAAGGAGCCTACCCAATTAATTATTGGAAATAATTAATTCAATCCACGAGAACATCTAGAACTTCAGTTCAGTGAGTGATAAGTCAAACCAAACGAGCTCGTTTTTTCTACGTCCAGTGGGGGTAATTATTAACAAAAAAGCGCTATTCCAATTAATTTGAATTAAAATAAAGAGTCACCACGTGTTGAACAATATCACATAGTTCATAAGAACATTTTATAAATTTATTTGATATATGTAGGAAGCTTACTTCCATGCACAGCCCGAACTCATATAAATCCCTGAGATCTCATGTTTGAATATTAATTTATTAAATATTAATTTTGTTAATTGACCAAAGTATATCATATCAGACTTATAGACCGAACAGGTTTTTATTGGTAGAATTTTGTATTGATTGGAAGTCTAAGTACCAGTATTAAATATAATATATTTATGAATTTGAAACTCATTATTGTGAATATTAGCAAAGCCTGTGATATTTATTCAGATTTTAAAAGTAGATTATTTAAGTGAATTATAGATTTATCGAATATCTTATGCACATCTTTTTTGTGGGAATATATTTTGTGTTTTATGTCAGCATACAAATCGTAGAAATTTATTTTATCCTAGTTCATCTCGTGATATACAGTTTGAGCTGTTTTAATATCAACAAATATTTTGCAGCACTTAAAATTATTGAATCAAGTGATATTAATCTTATTCAGAGCACTCAATATTTATCATCCTTTGATGATATTCATTTTATCAGCCAGAACAAGTATATTAAGAAATTATATTAATAAGGTTCCAGTTATATCATATAAGGATCCAGAGAGCTTCCAGAACTGGCGTTGTAAGTTCTAAGGAATTTTGGAAGGGTATATTGGTGAATACTTGTATTCACAACGTGGGACTCTATCATAAGAGATAAACCCTCCAAGGAGCACAACTTCACAGTGGGTAGTAGCGTGATCTGAAATCTGTCACGAAATTGTCCCATGATTTCCACTGGTCACGACGATTACGCATCCATAGAGTAGCTTCACCAACCAGTAATTCAGGCAGCGCGACTAGTAGCTGGTTGCCAGTGAGCCCATAGGCTTGTTGTAGCTCGTCTAGCCTTTCCAAGAAGCTGGGAGCATCTGATTGGCCATCGAATGACAGTCTCCAGCTTCTTACCTTGTCACATATCGCCCCTGGGTCCATGAGGATGTTTGTGTGAATATTGGTTCTAACCTCAGTATGGGTACCTGTCACCAAGTGTTTAGTTTCCCCACTGCTTCCGCTCATTATGCCGGGTCTTGGGCTGGGATAACGTACTGCCATCTTCTTATGTTGTTCTACTAACAACTTTTTCAACTTAGCAAGTGTTCCAGATGACACTATGCCCCAATCTTGTAGAAGATTGAATGCCTCATCCTTTTTCAACCTATAGATCCAGGAAACTCTGGGGTTGGCTATCACCTCGGGGTTTATGTCCTCGACCGACTGATCCTCTGTCAGCTCCTGGTGTTGAGCATCTGAATCAGACTCTCCCTGTTCAATCATGATTCTTACTTCGTTGCCTCGTGCCCCAAGTGCGGGCGCCAATCTATCATGTATACCCTGAGTAGCTTCAGAGGTAGGGTGATTCATACCCAGGTGTTGCTCCTGGATGACTTCGCTCAGTCGTAATGTGGGCGGGGAAAGGAGGCAAGTCAAAGTACCTCTTGCTTCTTCTTTGTGCCTCAGCTGGCGTGAACAGCACCTCCTGGTGCTTCTGACGGCATGAAGGTCGCTCTCTTCACTGATGACACCAGTTTGATGTAATTTTGTATTGGCCTTACGGCCTCGGTTCCGCTCCAGTAAAGTAGGAAAAGGAAGGACAGACAGGATAGAGACAACAGTCCGCTGTACCCTGGGGAGATGGAAAGATAGGGACGGCAGACAACGGTCCGCTGTGCCCTGGGGAGAAGGAAGAATAGGGACGGCAGACAACAGTCCGCTGTGCCCTGGTGAGAAGGAAGAATAGAGACAGCAGACAACAGTCCGCTGTGCCCTGGGGAGATGGAAAGATAGGGACGGCAGACAACGGTCCGCTGTGCCCTGGGGAGAAGAAAGAATAGGGATGGCAGACAACAGTCCGCTGTGCCCTGGGGAGAAGAAGAATAGGGACGGCAGACAACGGTCCGCTGTGCCCTGGGGAGAAGAAAGAATAGGGACGGCAGACAACGGTCCGCTGTGCCCTGGGAAGGGGGAAGAATAGGGACGGCAGACAATGGTCCGCTGTGCCCTGGGGAGATGGAAAGATAGGGACGGCAGACAACGGACTGCTGTGCCCTGGGGGAATGGAAGGACAGGGACGGCAGACAACGGTCTGCTGTGCCCTGGGGAAATGAAAGGACAGGGACGGCAGACAACGGTCTGCTGTGCCCTGGGGAAATGGAAGGACAGGGACGGCAGACAACGGTCCGCTTTGCCCTGGGAGAATGGAAGGGCAGGGACGGCAGACAACGGTCCGCTGTGCCCTGGGGGAATGGAAGGACAGGGACGGAAGACAACGGTCCGCTGTGCTCTGGGGAAATGAAAGGACAGGGACGGCAGACAATGGTCCGCTGTGCCCTAGGGAGATGGAAGGACAGGAACGGCAGACAACGGTCCACTGTGCCTTAGGGAGATGGAAGGTCAGGGATGGCAAACAACGGTCCGCTGTGCACTGAGGGAATGGAAGGACAGGGACGGCAGACAATGGTCCACTGTGCCCTGGAGAGATGAGAGGACAGGGACGGCAGACAACGGTTCTCTGTGCTCTAGTGGGATGGAAGGACAGGGACGGCAGACAACGGTCCGCAGTGCCCTGGGGGAATGGGAGGACAGGGACGGCAGACAACGGTCCGCTGTGCCCTGGGGGAATGGAAGGACAGGGACGGCAGACAACGGTCCACTGTGCCCTAGGGTGATGGAAGGACAGGGACGGCAGACAACGGTCCGCTGTGCCCTGGGGAATGGGAGGACAGGGACGGCAGACAATGGTCCGCTGTGCCTTAGGGAGATGGAAGGTTAAGGACGTACGGCAGCCAACAGGCCGCTGTACCAGGACAGGAGGTCGGGGACGTAAGGCAGCCAACGGGCCACTGTACTAGGAGCAGGAAGGTTGTGAGCGGAATGCTCTGGTCTGAGGCTCGTCCGGCGTTAAAATACTCCCCCAAAGTGAAGGGGATGGAGTTGTGCCGCCGCCAGAAGCGGTGGAAATCGTCTCGATGCACAGAGGATGGTGCGTCATCAGTACCTTCCTCATCTCCGCAGTCAGCTAGCTTTGCTGATTGCCGAGCGTCTTTCAATAATATTATTAACTATTTTCTCTTCACAATTTTACTTTGTGACAATTTATGTGAAAAAAAACACATGCATTCTTGATTCACAGACCAAAGTCGACTCACTCTTGATTGTATCGCATGGAGCTAAAAACCATAATATTTCCTCCATGAAACATGATAAAACACATGTTCCATCTTTGTACATTGGAGATCTTCTCGCTCTATCAATTACATTTAATAATTAAATCCGTGACCAGACCTTCAATTCACAAAATAATATTCCAAAAATTGAATGGGTTTTGATGTCATGTATGACATACATTAGAGTACAGTTCAATTTTCATCCTATGTTTTGATAAATGGGAGATAAATTCGGTACTATATAATATGAAATTATTCTTTTGGCAGTCAACCCTTATTATTTGGTGAATAGGACATAGTGCTTAGTACAACATTGCATGAAGGAATAATGCTATAGGCTTATTAATAAGGATTCAGTTTCGAAATCTTTTGGTATAGTCTACTGATAGATATTGTGCCGAGCACTCCTTTTAATTCAGGCCTTTTCCCAAGTTATAATAGTAAATTTAATACGCAATTGACTAGAGCCATTATTGTAAGTGAGTTAGCGAAATAAATTATTTTCTCTCTCTATTATAAACGGCCATGACTTCGAGTTTCCCATGATAGATATTTAAAAATTGTGGCTCTGAGTCGTCGAGGAATGTAGATTATGGAATTATCTCTAAAACTTAGCCTTCTTGTCACGACATAAAGTGCGATAAGTTGGAAAACAGCAAGCATTGAAATTATAACAAACTACCGATTTTGCAGTTACTATTTGGTCAAAGGCTCTAGAAGCCACGCGACGATTGGTCAAATTGCTTCCCTTCGCCCAATAGGAGACCTGTTTCTAAATACAGTAGTGGGGGGATTCCCCAGTCGAGAGACCAGATTATGTTTCGGACTACACTTTGCTAGGAGCACTACGAGAGTAAAGATGTAGTCATTATCTTTCCCCCTTTTTGGGCAAGTTTATAAGTTTATATAAGTAGTTAATGTAGGAGCTAGTTTTATTTTTATTAATGTTTAAATTTTCTAGTAGTGCCATGTCCTGAAAGGTTTTATTGTGTTTCTTCATCATGTACGAATAATTGTTTCTTCAAATAACCGCTAAGGTACTTAAAATAAGGTTAAAATATAATTTAGGGAATTCAATTGATTGAAACTTCCATAAGAGTATTGAATTAATTAAGCCTGTTATTTTTCAAGTTAATAATATTGATTGAGAATAATCCTTTCGATTTTATTAGTGATGGAAGATAATTATAAATTTTTTTTCTAAAGAAGTAGAGAAAGTTTCCATTTACGTTACATTTGAGTTATTGTTTCTGGAAATATATTATCGTAGAGTATTGCTGAAAGTCAGGAAGATAGCCTTTAAATTGGAATGAAATTTTTAAGATTATGTTCATATTGAGTTTATGACATTTTATAATTTTATATTTTCAGACTCTGTTTTCTTATGTCATTAAGGCTTTCGAATAATTTAGTAAATTTTTATGATAGAAATCTTAATAGACAAAGAAGAAAGTTTTTCTTTTCCATGAAATTGATATTAATAAATGTTGGCTAGCGCACAAGTTTCCAATAATACTAGTCGAGCTACTATATGAAAAATTATATTTGATTTTGCAAACCAAACGAAAAATATCATATGAGTTAGCATCATTTCAATCTGAATTATTCCTTTCCTAAGAGTATTATATCAATTTATATAAAAGTTAACATCATAATTAATGAAGTATTCATTTTTCTAAAAGCATTATATTAATTTATTACGAGTGTTTTCATAAAGTTGCATTGTATATTAATGACACTCTGGCAAGTAAATCCGTTTTAATTCAATTTTGAGAATGAAATCAGAAAGATAAAATCTGAATTAAATAATTGAATAAACTCCTGTTTTAGCTTTTGATGAATTGTAGGAAGAGTTAGAAATTAATGCTGTAATACATTTATTTACAGCGGTTCATGTGTGTCCCCAAACCAACTTCTTGTACTACCACCCCTTTGGTTCCGCAACTTTATGTAACACCGCTTCAAGACACCCGTTCAGACGACAGGTCTAGGGACGTAAGAGGACGTCGCCGTCAAGTCAAATTCAACCGGTAAAAGCTCACCGCCAAAAACAAGGTACTGTAACCCCGACGATAAAGCAACGTACAGACCAACGAAAGTGCAGTGTAGTGAAACAAAGGTTCATTCGAGAATGTCAATCAAAAGTGGGGATTCAAAATTATTATGAAATGGGTTATATGGGTTACTATCGATGAAACTCGGGTTCAATGGGCTTTTCTTTCTTGAGTAATTTTATGTTGGAATTAACTTGTTATTTGATGACTGATATTGTTTGGTTTTGTGACGTATTGCTATCTAAAAGGGGATAGTAATGCGCCCCCAAATCAGATGAAGAATGTCAACAAAGTAACATGAAATTGTTGTTTCTGTTGTTCGATTTTAGTTGCCAATGTTTATTGAAGCTGTTTGTATTTTTCAATTATTTCAAATTGTAGTGTTGTTCTATAGTATAAACCTATTAAATCAGGCATGGCAAGATTAATTGAAGTTTTCTTGACTCTAGCCCGTTCACCTGCATGAATTAGGTAAAGACTCAGGTATTTTCTAGATGTGTCGGCCTATTTCCAAATTCTAAATTTTATTCAAAATTATCTTCTTAGGCACAATATAATGTTGGAATCAATTGGAGAATCAACCAAATTCAAGGTTACAGTGAACTCGAATAATATACTCATATAAACCGTAAATTATTCTCGAGTTGATAAAAATCCTTTTGGATGAAACATGAACAAAGTGTTAATCCAGCTCTGAACCATTGTAATAGTCTACAATAATTGTAAAAAATATATTGGACCTCCGTTCTTGTGTATATATAATATTCAATGAAGAAGTACAATAAGTTTCAATATTCGTACAACATTATCCAAAATTCTGTCAAAAATAGCAAACCAAAAGCTAAAATAGCAAATCTTCTTAATAATCATCCTGAATTCTGATTTATTATGACAAAATACTATAATATTCTATGAAACATTACAACTTTACTATACCGTAATAGTATAACTTTCATTAAGATAGTGACATTGATTCTATCCAATTAAAAAAATTCAAATCAGCCCTTGATAATAGTAAGATGATTGAAGCATGTTCATCCAACTTTGATCTTATTCTTATTCTTAAAAAAAAGAATAATATTTATGTCAGCTTAACGTTTCAAAGTCTTTCATTCAATGCATGCACTATGTGCCCTCAAAAGATGATCTTGTTTGTGGGTAATGAGATGAGTGAGATGATGAGGAATGACCAAACAACCAAGTGGCAAACGGGATATGAGCCCATGAACAGATAATTACTGTTGAATGGAATATAATAAAAATTGCCCTCCAATCAGTGGAAAAAATGTTAAATGCACTTTGGCAATCGCTATTATCATCAGTCGAGTTGAAGCAACAATTGGTATAGTGATTTTGTTCAATCAATGTTACTACAAATCTTGTAGAACTAGCTAATAGTATTGTTGTTAGAGAAATACCCTAGTGGAAGAGATCCATAGAAATCGACAGAAAAACTCTATTGATATCAATATATGCTCATGGATATCAATAGAAATCCATGGATACCAATAGAAATCACGGTAAATACAGTCAATGCACTTATATTGATATCACTACAAGTTTAGTGATATCAATAGAAGTTCATGGATACCAATAGAAATCACGGTAAATACAGTCAATGAACTTATATTGATATCACTGCAAGTTTAGTGATATCAATAGAAGCTCATGGATATCAATAGAAATCCATGGATACCAATAGAAATCACGGTAAATACAGTCAATGAACTTATATTTATATCACTACAAGTCTAGTGATATCAATAGGAGTTCATGGATATCAATACACATCACAGTAAATACAGTCAATGAACTTCTATTGATATCAATGTACGTTCAGTGATATCAATAGGTGCTCATGGATATCAATAGAAATAATGGTAAATACAGTCAACGAAAATCTGTTGTTATCACTGAACTTTTAGTGATATCAATAAAAGTATAAATGGGTATCATTAGAAATAAATACAAACAAATGGAAATCATGGTAAATACAGTCAATGAGCTTCTATTGATTATATAACATCTTCATTGATATCAATAAGGACAGGTTTCTGAGCTCTCAGGATGATATTAGCCATGTTAACACACAATGTGAAAATCACGTTTCTTCACGTGAATAAAAAGTGAAAATGTTAAAAGTGAAAATCAAACATTTTTTCAACTCTCAATTTAGGCTTTCTGACCAACAGTTCGGATAAAAAATCGAATTTCAACCCCTTTCTATATGTTGCAAAATCGTTTACAACACACCGTTATCGAGTTAAAAAAATTGCATGCCAATTAAATTTTTGATGGAAATTTTTTTGAATTTTCCAAAAAAAGTCTCACATCAAGCTTTCTGTTAATCAATTCGGGTGTAGAAATTAATTTCCAGCACTTTTTTCCTCTTGAAAAATATTCGTCTACAGGGCACCGTTAACAATATATAGACCTTTTGAGGTAATTTTAAATGCAGTTAAAAACTGGATATTTTTGGAAGATTTTCAAATTTCCCAGAACAATGTATTTTTGATGAATGATTCGGGTGTAGAAGTAAATTTCCAGCACTTTTTGTCTGCTGCAAAAATCGTCTACAATGCACCGTTAACGATTTATAGACCTTTTGCGGTAATTTTAAATGCAGTTAAAAACAGGATATTTTTGGCAGTCTTTCAATTTTTCCAGAACAATGTATTTTTGATGAATGATTCGGGTGTAGAAGTTGATTTGCAGCACTTTTTGTCTCCTGCAAAAATCGTCTACAGGGCACCATTAACAATATATAGATCTTTTGCAGTAATTTTAAATGCAGTTAAAAACAGTAATAATTTTGGCAGATTTTCAATTTTCTCGAAACAATGTATATTCGATGACTGATTCGGGTGTAGAAGTGAATTTCCAGTACATTTTGTCTCCTGCGAAAATCCTGTCAGACGTGTTAACATGCTACTGACGTTTAAATTTTTTTTAAATTGTATTTTATCATTGAAAATTCTGAAAATAGTCATGAACGTTTCTGTTCATATTTTCAATCTTATCCCAGAATTTCAAATGATTATATCCAAAATTAGAAAAGTTATACTACTTTTTCAAATTATATCACAGTTTATGGGGAAAATTGTGCAGTATCTGAACTATACACACTTGAACTTTGAATGATTTCAATTCAAATAATAACTTCTTCTACTATTTATCGATTCCAACATGATTTCAGTGTCAAGCACAAATGTCCCCCCATAAAAATCATTAACCCGCACCTGAAATATCAATTTTTTTTTTAGATTGTCAATATCCATTAATTTTGAAATTCCCACCATCCATAGGCCTACTATGGTATCGAATTAAAATAGCAATATAATAATACTATGAGATGAAGGTATCAAAGTTTCAACAATCGATATATTAAACAAACAAATTCCAACTTTTCTCTGGGGCAAACTGGTTTTATTGCATTGAACAATGTAGAAATTAGGACAGTATTTCACTTTTACTTATCTAAAATATGTAATTTGAATAATGCATTCCCAAACAAGTTTGAAAATGTATAATTATAAATAATCGAATATCGATGATATATTGATATTTTCATAGTAGGTTTATCGATAGTGGGTTTATTGATCATGGGAAAGCGGTTGTTGGTCAATGGCGGGAATGGCTTCAGCAATGCAACATTTGGATTGTAACGGATTTTTTGGTGTCTGTTGTTTTGTGATTTTTGTGAAAGATCCAGTTTAAGGTGAGTCAAGTGATTTTGTTTTTATTGATGTACTATATAATGAAAGAATGCATTTATTATAGTCTTAGATACTTAGACTATATTTATTTAAATGATAAACTTATTCAAAGCCTAGACACATAACCTCAAAGCCTCATGAAATAGCCTAAATGAATTATTTATGGCATAATTTCAATAATAATAAAAGTAAGCCTCTTAAATCTATCAGTGCTGGAAATGAACGTTTATTATTCTAGGCAAACACATTCCAGGGGAATGCTAGCACATATAAATTGAAATGTGTAACAGAAATGTCTAACTTTGTTGTAGTTCAGTCACTGAATCATTGTATATATTAATTTGAAAAAAACACTCTCTTTTCTTGGAGTATTGGGGAATGCATTTTACTCCTGAGGAGCAAAATATCAGCCTGATGAAGCTCCTGAGGAGTGAAATGCATTCCTCAATACTCCAAGAAAAGTAAGTGTTTTTTCAATTATTATAAGTAGCACAGTGTCTGAACTACAACAAAGTTATTGTATAGAATATAGTGTCTCGTCATGGAAAGCAACATAAATTTCAAAAATATCTTTTTAGCCTAAATAATTCATGTCACCACATAGATAGGCTACTAGCCTAATCTACACTCATCTTAATATAATGAACTTAATAGCAATATATGACTGTGGATAGATAGATTAGATGACTAATGGCTAGATAAATTTTAATGGAATAGTGAGCATTATTATAAGATATCTTTATTTTATACTTCGAATAATTTTGAATAGTTTATTTGAATAAATTGAAGTAGCCTAGTAGATATAATTTAATTGCTTTCTATTAGAATTCATTCAGTTGTTTGCTGGTGCGACAGGCCTTATTTAGACTTTTTCAACAAGCAAGTGATTCATTTATTCATATTAATAGCTCCATTTCTCATTCCAATTTAGAAAAACTATAGTTGTAGTCCTTTCAATATATATTTTATATAATAAGAGAGAGAGAGACTGTGTGTTTGCAACATGTGTGTTTTTTCAATTTTCGAGTCAAGAAATATTATTTGAAATATGTTCAATTATACGTAAACTTTTGTTCCATTTCTGATAGGAGCTGTGGTGATAACATTTTCCAACACAAAAGAAAAAGACATGGAAGCAGTAATCAAAGACTGGCTGAAGTCTTCAAAAATTCGGTTTACCAGCAAAGAGAAATCTAAGTAAGTCTCAATTTTAATTATTTTAAAACATAATATAAAGTCAAACAATTTTTTCTATGGGTGATGCTCACATGAGCTCTAGGCTTGTGCTAATCATTTATAGTTAGTAATTATACAGAGTGAGTCATATGTATGGGAACCTTTCAATAAATTAGAGACTGTTGTAGATATAATACTGTAACTTTCAGGATATGTTACTGGTCAAATACTCTAACTTTTGACGTACAACTGAATTTCAACCCCTTCATAAGGGGTTGACTAGGTTCAGAATGTATAATATGGTGACTTAAGAGTTGTAACTCGAATATTTTTAATGTAAACGCCCATTGTGTGGTACATTTTTTCGAAGGGCTTTTTAAAACAAGAAAGATAACACCAATTAAAATGTACCATGAAACTTGAATCCAAAACGGTGGCTGATTGAAGTTTTAGTTTGTAAAGAAATAAGGGGTTGTAATTCGGATATTTTTAATGTAAATACCCATTGTGTGATACATAAAGGTCTTTTTAAAACTAGAAAGATGACATCAATAAAAATCTTCTATGATACTTTTATCCAAAATGTCGGCTGATTGAATTCCATCAATTATTTCTTTAAAAACTAAAACTTCAATCAGCCGCCATTTTGGATAAAAGTATCATAGACGATTTTTATTGATGTCATCTTTCTCGTTCCGAGAAGGCTTTCAAGATGATGTATCACACAATGGGTATTTACATTCAAAATTTTTGAGTTACAACCACCAAGTCACCCCCTTATGAGAGGTTGAAATTCAGTTGTATGTCAAAAGGTGGAGTATTCGACCAATAACTTATCCTAAAAGTTACAGTATTATATCTACAACAGTCTCCAACTTATTGAGGGGTTGAAGACTGTGATGTTTCGAAAATAAATTCAATTTTAATATAATTTATTGTTGTTTCTTCATTTTATTAAAGCAAAAATCTCCCTATTGGCCATCCACACATTTATGGTCTTCTCTAAATGGGTTATGCAAGGCTATAGTGAGGTCCACGTTATAATAGCAGTGTAGGAAGATAGGAAAAAAGGGTTGCCAGATCTCAACCTTGCCACCCAAACAGCTGATACTGGTATATCTGATCAATTTAACTGTTCATTATTGTTGAAAATAGTTAATCATATTTTATTTGTCAAGAAAATATATTTTTTAAAGATGTGATAATAAATTTTCATGATTGAGATTATATATTTTGTCAATTAGTTGAATTTCTACATTGTTGATAAACGATGTGGCAGCATCGCAATGTGTGAAAGAGATAGCGCCATCTGCTTTGTTGAACGATAGACAAGGATAGCAACACCATTGCAAATCACACACTGCCATTATAACGTGGACCTCACTATAATACGAGCAGATGGCTGATACAAAGTCAAAGAGCTAAAAAAAAAGCTTACATGAAAAATATTTGAAATTTATTGTCAGTTGTTTCTTTTACTTTCCTTGCCCTACTACCATAGGTAAGGAAAGTATTGCTTTCCAAAAAAAATTAAGGTACCCCAATTTCAAGTTTTCTATACGTTTCAAGGTCCCCTGAGTCCAAAAACATTATTTTTGGGTATTGGTCTGTGTGTGTGTATGTGTGTGTGTGTGTGTGTGTGTGTGTGTGTGTGTGTGTGTGTGGTGTGTGTGTGTGTGTGTGTGTGTGTGTGTGTGTGTATGAGTGTATATGTGCGTCTGTGTACAAGATATCTCATCTTCCAATTAACGGAATGACTTGAAATTTGGAACTTAAGGTCCTTACACTATAAGGATCCGACACGAACAATTTCGATCAAATGCGATTCAAGATGGCGGCTAAAATGGCGAAGCTGTTGTCAAAAACAGGGTTTCTCTGTGTGTGTGTGTATGTGTGTGTGTGTGTATGTGTGTATGTCTGTGAACACGATAACTCCATTCCTAATTAACCGATTGACATGAAATTTCAAACTTAAGGTCCTTATACCATGAGGACCCGACAATAAGAAATTCAATAAAATTCAATTCAAGATGGCGGAAAAAATGACGGATGATTACTAAAAAACCATGTTTTTCACGTTTTTCTCGAAAACGGCTCTAACAATTTTCTTCAAATTTATACCATGGATAGCTATTTATAAGCCCTATCAACTGACATGAGTCTCATTTCAGGGAAAATTTCAGGAGCTCCGTAATATTATTGAGAAAAATGGCGGATAATGACTAAAAAACCATGTTTTTCACGGTTTTCTCGAAAACGGCTCCAACGATTTTCTTCAAATTCATACCATAGATAGCTATTTATAAGCCCTATCAACTGGCATGAGTCTCATTTCAGGGAAAATTCCAGGAGCTCCGTAATATTCTTGAGAAAAATGGCGGATAATGACTAAAAAACCATGTTTTTCACGTTTTTCTCGAAAATGGCTCTAACGAATTTCTTCAAATTTATACTATGGATAGCTATTTATAAGCCCTATCAACTGGCATGAGTCTCATTTCTAGGAAAATTCCAGGAGCTCCGTAATATTCTTGAGAAAAATGACAGTTAAAAAAAACCATGTTTTTCACGATTTTCTCAAAAACGGCTCTAACGATTTTTTTCAAATCCATACCCTGTATAGTTATTTATTAGCTCTCTCAACTTACATGAGTCTTTTTCCTGGGGTACTAATGGGGGGTCCACCCAATCATTGAGAAATGGACTTTGTAACCTCCTTCTCGTGCATGAGGTAGGTAGGAACACGGTTTTTACTTTTTCTTCTTCCATATACCGTGGGTAGGTAGAGCAGTTTATAAAAAGAACACAGTCATAGTCAAGATATTAAATCTGTAGAACAGCTGTTTTGACGAATTTCAAAAAAAAACATCGAATTTCACAATATTTACATAAAGGAAAAAGTACTCTGAAAGCAATTGTATATACACATATACAGTAGTCTGATCGTAGTTGCAAATATGTTGCCGTCAATCGTCATTATGTTTTTCTCCTAAATTATTCTCGTTTGATATTGAGGCTTAGGTTTATTTAGCGAACTATATTGGAAATTTTAAGGTAGGGTTATAAAAAGGGCACTTTGTTCCGTGGATGTTTTTTTTACAAGAGAAATATTTGATCAAAATAAGGGGAAAGGTTTTTAAGCGAAAATAGATGTAAAATTTTAAATAGTTCAATGAGCAAGGAAAGTTGTGTGAGTGTACCACACCAGATTTTTTGTAATTATAGTGTCCAGCTGTTAGATTGCATATATCACCTACTAGGAAAAATCCATTTGTCTGAAAAGGACTTGATGGTTCAATTTAATTTTTATTCAGTTTTGTGTAAAATTATTGTAAAGTTAGGGTAGAGAATATACTCCACATTAAATTGTGGTTATTCAAAAGTTTTATAAGATTTATAGATTTTTAATGTAAAAATAGAGAATTGAAAAGGTTATTTATTTACAATTATAAAGGTAATCCTTCTCTATCTTTTCACAATAAAATATTGTAAAAATGTATTTTAAAAAACGTTATTTTCATGTGAATTTTGAGAAATTTTCATGCGAAGGAAATGACCAAACGTGAGACAGTTTCAGTTTTCAGTTTCATGTACTTTTCACGTGAAAAGTTGGAACATTTCCACCTTTTTTCCACGTGAAAAAATGGTGTTTTCTCGACGTTTCCACCAGAATATGACGTTGTAATGTAAAACTGTGAGTACATAATTTTCACGTGAAAAAACGCTCTCATGTTATCTTGGACTTTCCTTTCACGAGAGGGAGAGTCATGCATATTTGAATACATTTTTAGGTTATTAAATGAATTTGCTAGCAGATTCATTCATATTTATTTCATATTTATTTATTCTTTTACATTGCAAATGACACTAATGTAATAACATTGAAAGATAAAATAATAAGGTAGTCCTTGTGCTATTTTTTTCCAAGTTTATAAGTGACAAAGTCCAAGATAAGGTTAGAATTTCACGTGTACAATTTTTATGAGATTAATTCAGGAAATAAAATCCTTATTTTCTAATTTTTCAAGATTTCATACTTTGAACTGTTATTTGTTCTAGAAATGTTCAAACACCGGATCTTGGAGGAAAATCAGAATGCTTCAAAAATTGAGATTGAATTGAGGTGCAGTAACATAAACCTGTATGTAGCTCAAAAAATTGCTACTTCAAACAGGAATATAATAAAGTAATCTGGAGCACCACAATAAGGACCTTTCTTCATAGATAAATGACATGCATATGAGTTATTTTGATAAACAACTTTTCACATTATTTATGTCTTAACTATTTACATTCCTTAATATTCCATCAATATGTCGATAGACATCTATTCACTGAATCCAATTCACTTATATTGATTATAGGTACCTAATTAAACAGGTATACTCCCTTGTCTGATGCTAGTCGCAGCTGGGTTAGAATATTATAATCCTTGCAAATGTTATCTTCATCCTAAGCTGCTCTCCTAGATTTAAAAGAGGATTTTTTCTATAAAGGGGGCAGGCTGCTTATAGGTGGATATTGATCTGTATTGATATCAATACAGCTGGTTATGTATTGATATCCATGGCTACCTATTGATGTGTATCGATATCATTAGGTATTTGGGCCAATACACATCAATACATATCCATGGAAATGTATTGATGTGTATTGATATCAATACAGCTGGTTATGTATTGATATCCATGGATATGTATTGATTTGTATTGATATCAATAGGTATTTGGGCCAATACACATCAATACATATCCATGGATACCTATTGATGTGTATTGGCCCAAATACCTATTGATATTGTATTTGGGCCAATACACATCAATACATATCCATGGATACCTATTGATGTGTATTGGCACAAATACCTATTAATATCAATACATTTTATTTATTGATCTCTATTGATCACTTCCACTAGGGTAACCAGATGTAGGGAATGGAGAACAAAGTAGATAGTTGAGATAGCCTGCAAAATAGTGAATGCTGGATCATCTACGAAAAAAAAACTATTCATATTGTGATGAATCGTTTTAAATAAACCTCATGAGAAGGAGAGAACAAGCCAGAAAATTGTGATTACCCTTCTAAAATGAAAAAAATTGCTAAAGGAATAGTTAGCGACCGAGCGATAATGCTTCCTTATCAGTAACTGTATATCAGATAAGAGTACCGTTCTGTACTGCATATTTCTAAAGAATTATTTAATAAAATCATAATTATTCTGCAAATTAAGCATGAACCATTTATGAATTACCCATTGAATTTTGAGGTTACACTTTGTTTACTATTAACCAGATGTTTTAAAGCAGCTCAAACACAGCTGACTGATTCAATATATTGTAAAATGTCATGCCCGGTTTCATGCAAGCTGTAATATTATTTCTAAAAAGTAAAAACTATCGATAAAGGACCAAGAATTTCGAATAAAAAATAAAATGTATGTACTATTGTTGAAATTATTTATTATTTAAGAAATTATATTATAAATGACAAGTATTATTGTAACTCACTAGGTCATAGCATGAACATTATATTATTGATAAGAGCAGCAGAAATTAATTATAACAGTCTCAAACATAATAAGAATTGTATAAGAATATTAAATTATTAATTATTGTTTCAACTGAACCACATGGTGATTGAATCTCTTTGGCAAGCCTAAGCCAATCATAGTGCATAGAAATAGCACCAAAAAGGTGATCGTTTGAAAACAACATATTTATGTTAATCTGTTATCAGACATCAAACCTGCCTTATCTTATACGCTAGCACATGTACATTGTATAGAGGAACTCTATCTAGAGAATCAAGTACCTAGTTTAAAGAATTATACAAATCAAAGTATTATTGTGATTAAATGAATTATATTTTACTGCTTGCCACTGACGTCATGTCTACGTCACAATCGTTCTACCAATGGCAAATTTTCATGCAAATTTATTACACAGAGATTCTCAGAAAGAAAGTTCTAGCCAAGAAGCTTAGAAAAAGACTTCACTTCCCTTTTGAAATCCTCACCGTTAAGACCTCGTTAAAGTTACCAAGACCTATTTGTAAAATTTTCGTTCAATTTTATATGTTTTATTTGTGAGCCAATATTTTAGGCTATTCTATTTGTTATTCGTAAATCTATTTTCATCAATCGATAATTCAAGAGTTTAAAGTTAAATTATCCCTTAATTAATTTGGTGAAGGAGATATTAAACTAAAATTCCCCACGTGCTGAGACCGAAGCCTGGACCCGCTGCCGATCAAACGATTTTGATCTAAAGAAGAAAACCACGACCGCCAAGGAGTTTCACGTGAGTTGTAAAATTTAAAGGGGCCCCAATCTACGCTTCGAAAAATATTACAGTGCAGAAAGATATAAAATTTTCTTCGTTAAATTATTGGCCACGCCGACAAGCGCTTATTAGTTATTAAGAGCCTAGAATTTATTCAATATAGAATTTATAAGAACTTGTAGTTGATTAACTATCCTCCACTGCCAGAACCACGACCCCGAGCATCTTTAAAATATTTTATAATTTATTTTCACCATTTTTCACAAACTGTTAATTTTATCAATTGTAAAATTCTGTCGAATCATGCATGGTGTCATGCAAGTACAAGAATACTTCTAATTATTTTTGTTAATGTTAAATTATTATCAACCTGTAAATCAAGCTCTGAATCTGCACTGTCAAATCATATATTTTATTATATTATATTTCAATTTTGTTAATTCGTCTTCTAAGTTCGATTATTTCTTAAGCCTGTCAATTATTGTGTCTGATACGTTCTATATTATCAAGAACCGATCGAATACAATCATTGAATTAATTGAAGTAAGCTGGATATTGTAACAGGTCTAAGTGGATGTAGTGAGTGGGGTCAGATCGGGATTATTTATTCTCTGTCCTTACCTGCTCATATATCAGCTTTCATCTGTTACCAACCTCGACTTAGGAGCGAATACATCAACTGTACAGCAGATGCAGCCGGAGATCATATAATTTCCTACAATAGAGCTTAAAGCCCGACAAGACTCTGTTCTAGAAATATATTCTGAACGATATCTGGTCCAAGTACCATATTTTAATCCTTCAGAACTTATTAGAGACGCAGTCCCGTAAATTATCTACATCGGGATTTTTGCTCGACCTGTATGATTTTATATGTTGTTTCATCACAGGTAATAATTTTAAGATATCCGTCTTCAGTGTTTAGCAACCGCTACACTGCCTATAAAAATTTTATCACCATACAATCTGTCATAAGAAGAATCAAGGGTGAGCGAGTGTTTAGGCCTCCCGCGATTCCGACAATTGAATCTTGTAGTGGATCAATCAGTCTGGTGTACACTTAGCGTCCACGCACGCAGCTACAAAATTTATAACCTCGACACTGGTGACTCAGTGCAAGATTCACTCTACGTATGTGAGGCGTGTGAAAAACCTATTTACAATATGTTTGTTGATACTATCTGTGTATAGTAAGTTGTACTAGATTTTTGTAAGCTGTAACAACTATAATAATCCACTAACTGGAACAAAGTAGATAGTTGAGGTAGTCTGCAAAATAGTGAAGCTGAGATTACTAGCACCATCTGTCAGAATAAACTATTTTTACATTTGTCTGAACTATCTGTGTATAGTAAATTGTACTAGACTTTTGAAAGCTGCGGCAACTATAATAATATACTAACTGGAACAAAGTAGATAGTTGAGGTAGTCTGCAAAATAATGAAGCTGAGATTACTAGCACCATCTGTCAGAATAAACTATTTTTACATTTGTCTGAACTATCTGTGTATAGTAAATTGTACTAGACTTTTGAAAGCTGCGGCAACTATAATAATATACTAACTGGAACAAAGTAGATAGTTGAGGTAGTCTGCGAAATAGTGAAGTTGAGTTCACTAGAACCATCTGTCGGAATAGACTATTTCTACGTTTGTTTGAACTATCTGTGTAGAGTAAATTGTACTAGACTTCTGTAAGTTGCATCAACAATCAAAATCTACTAACTCCCGAATACAACCAACTAGGGATCTTGTAGAAATAAATAATAATTGTAAATGCAGCAAGTCTTGTTGAAAGAAGTATCATTTTGTTATAGAGCTGTTGAACCGTGACGTTACAACCGATGACTTTCTAGTAGGCCTAGATCCCACAATCTCACAGTTGGATTCCATGTTGGAACGATTGCATTCAGGTTGAAATTTCAACTAACTAGAACAAGATAGTTGAAGTAACAGGGAATTCTGTTTAACCCCAATAGGAATGTTCTCATCTCAACCAGAAGTTGATTATGATAGCTGGTGGTTGTACTTACAACTATTTTTAGTTATTTACAAAGCTCGATTTTTCTCCGTGGGTGATATGATCATGGCGTTGGAAAGAATAGACGAAACGTAGACAATAATTTTCGCAACGCTGTAGTTTATTATTCAGAGTGACTTGCATATCGTTGAAAACAGAATTACAATACATTAAATGTGGGAAGATGAGAGATTGAACTAATAATAATTCAATGTTTCTAGGGAGGATATCGTGCATTTTCTTCAAAGCATGCATGGCTGAGAATACCTTTTTAAAAGTTTTGTTCACCTGTTCTGACCAGTCAATAGTAGGTATTATTCATAATAATGCCTAAATTTTTAACTGAGCTACAGTAAGGAATGTCATTACCGTCTACACTAATTTTGTGAATCAATTCAAGGTCAATATTGTTTATGAGACGAGAATATCCAATTATAATAGGTTGTGTTTTGACGGGATTAAGCTTAAGGCCATTTTTCTTTGTCCACTCCACTATTGAATTGATATCCTGATTCATTATTCCAACTGTTGCATTAATTTTGTTATGGGACAGCTTAAATAGATTTGAAGGTCATCTGCATGAGTATGGAAACTGGAGAATTTGATAATGGAAGAGAGGTCATTAGTATACAAAGTGAAGAGGTGAGGACCTAAAATTGAACCTTGTGGTACTCCATGCATAACGTTTTTCCAAGTTGACTTTTTGTCACCGACAGACACACATTGTCTCCTACCTAATAGATAGGATTTAAACCAAACTAACGAGTTGTGACTGAAACCAAGAATAGCCAACTTATTCAGAAGGACTGTATGATCAACAGTATCGAATGCTTTAGAAAAATCAAATAGGGTGAGGATGGAGCATTTTATTTGGTCTATAGCTAACCTTATATCATCAGTGACACGAAGCACAGCTGCTTCAGTTGAATGGAATTTCCTAATGCCTGATTGAAAGTCTATTGTTGTCTAGAAATTTTAAAACTTGAGCATGAATGAGTCTTTCTAGCACCTTGGACAATGCAGGTAGGATACTGATTGGTCTAAGATCCTCAACTTTATTAGGTGATGGAACTTTATTTAGAGGGCGAACCAGAGCAAACTTCCAGTTTTCAGGGGAATTGCCTTCTTCAAGTGACTTGTGGAAAATGTACCTATGTGATGGTTGGTAAAACAGCAAATTAGTAACATCTTCATAAATCCAGTAGGAATTTTGTCTACACCCATAGCATTACTATGAATACGTTGAATTATTGCTTTGAAAGTGTCTTCTTCTGAGATTGGATGGAAATGAAATTGATCAGTATTGGTATAGATCTAAGTTTGTAACCTGCTCTCCAAGATCATCAATATGATTAGCAATGACAACTTTATCGTGTTGGTTAGAGTGTGAAACGATATGGTCATTTATATTGTTCAATGGTGAGTCAATTTGGGGATTTGATTTCTGTTTGCCAAGCCCGAATTCTTTTATTCCCTGCCAAAGTGATTTAGTCTTGTCTATTGTTTGTCATGAACGAATTCAAGCACCTAATCT
This sequence comes from Nilaparvata lugens, assembly GCF_014356525.2. Taxonomy (NCBI): domain Eukaryota; kingdom Metazoa; phylum Arthropoda; class Insecta; order Hemiptera; family Delphacidae; genus Nilaparvata; species Nilaparvata lugens. Next base: position 29,573,528 of record NC_052509.1, read on the forward strand.
CTGAGTTCCGTAATTCCTGTTAAACTCTATTTCTAAGGCTCCTATACTCAATCAAACTGTCCAAGTCAAATGTCTTTTTTTTATTCTCTATGTGCTTTGTAAGTATGTCTCCAGTCATCCACGGTACTCGTCGTTTTCTATTAATCCTCCTTGTCACATAAGGTGCATGTTTGTCATACAAATTCAAAGTCCAATTCTCGAAAGTCTTGACCATGTCATCAACTGAGGGTAATGCTTCAATTTGATGCCATGGAGTCTGAGCCACATCAGTCAGGAAGGCGGCTTCATCAAAGTTTTTGAAGTCTCTATAAGTGATAATTTTCTGCTCTGGCTTGGGTATCTTATGGGGAAGTACACAGTAGATCAAATAATGTCTAGAAATAGCTGGGACTGAGATTTGGCCTGCTTGAACAACCTCATTAGGATCACTAACAATGAGAATGTCAATGAGTGTATCTGATTCATTAGTATGATGAGTTGGATCAAGAGGTAAAATAGTCATGTTTAGGCATTGGAAAATTGTAGTCAGTTGAGAGTAGTCAAAGTTATGATTTGTCATGTTCAAGTCGGTGTTTATATCCCCCATAACTAGTATACGGTTATAACAAGGCATAAGAGAAAGCAAGGCATTTTCGAAATCTGTGAAATGACCTATTTTTGGTGGGCAATAACAGATACCGATGAGTAATTTATCAGTACTAGATAAGGATAATTCAAGTAGCATGAACTCTGGTCTGGAACAATACTCTTGTTTAGATGTGATTAAAACTTTTGCTTTGATACCATCTTTCACATAAATTGCTATACCCCCACAAGCTTTATTTAATCCATCATTCCGGAAAAAATTATATCCAGGCAATTCAACAGAATTTTATGAAATACTAGGCTTCAAAAATAATTCGGAAATTCCGATTATATTGAAGTCCTGAAAATGGAAGATTGCTCTGAGTTCATCAATGTGGCAGCTGAGGGATTGTACGTTAAGGTGAGCAGCCTTGAAAAGTTTTTTGAAAGAGTGAAGCTTATTCGTTAGAAACATACCTGCGTCATTATTACTATTATTGGAATAATCATACCTACTTGAGGGCGAGCGAGCTGACGTGTCAGTGAGAGGCATCATGGAAGCAGCAGACCAATCGTGAACCGACCTCAGAACGACAAATGACGGGGAAAAATGGGGATGAAACTGATAAAACTTAACCTAAATGAAAAAGTCTCTTGATTCGAGTGCATTCAGTATGCCTTGACAGTTCGGCTCCCTTCACTATTTAAAACACTAGTTAAAAAAAAATCACTAAACACAGTAAGATGTAGATGTGTGGAGTTCCGGTGATGAATAATCCTAATGGTGAATAAGATGAAGATTGAGGAAGAACTGGTTGTGGGAGATCTAGTCCAAGTGGAGATAGAGTGAGTAGGTATCCAGTACTGGAAGAATTGGGTCCAAGTGGAGGTAGAGCGAGAAGGAAGCCAGTAGTGGAAGATCGAGTCCAAGTGGAGACAGAGAGAGATGGAATCCAGTGGTGGGAAATCGTGTCCAAGTGGAGATGGAATCCAGTAGTGGAAGATCGTGTTCAAGGTGGAGATAGATCGAAATGGGATCCAGTAAAAACTGCAAAAGTGAAGAAAAAGCCAGCAGAAAACAAAAAATCTTTGAAGAAAGTTATCAATAGAGAAAATATACATAATACAACTGATAATGAATAATATTTGCATAAAATTGAAGAGGAATAGTATGATTTTATGTGAGAAAGAATCGAATATCAAATATGGATATTAGTAGAAAGTAACCAGATAGAAAGAGCAAAGTTAGAAAGAGAAATAGATATAGAAAGAGAAATAAACATTTGAACAAGCTGGATAGCTAGTGGATAAATCACAGGGAAAATAATGATAATAATAGGGAAGAAGAGAAAAGAAAGAAGGAATGTGCACAAATTGAGAAGAACTTATGAAACTGAACTATAGAATAAGAAATAGAACATCGTATTGTGATCTTGAATTAATCAAGGAAAGAAGAAGAAGAAGAAGAAAGAAGAAGAAAGAGAAGAAGAAGAAGAAGAAGAAGAAGAAGAAGAAGAAGAAGAAGAAGAAGAAGAAGAAGAAGAAGAAGAAGAAGAAGAAGAAGAAGAAGAAGAAGAAAAAGAAGAAAAAGAAGAAGAAGAAAAAGAAGAAAAAGAAGAAAAAGAAGAGAAGAAGAAGAAGAAGAAGAAGAAGAAAAGAGAAGAAGAAGAAGAAGAAGAAGAAGAAGAGAAGAAGAAGAAGAAGAATAATCATCATTGCAAAAATCACAACAGCTATGATAAATGTAATAGAAATTACAAAAATATTCTTGTAATCATTATAAATAAGATCATGGAGATAAATGAGAAGGAAAAAATAAGAAGTACAGGAGACGATGGAGAAAGTGCTAGATCATTTTAGATGAGTTTTGAATCGGATTGAATGATGAAGTATGAAAAATATTATATAGTATTAGAAGTATAATCAACTATTGGGAGTTGCAATAACGATAAAAGTAGTAAATTGAGTACTGTAATGTTTTAGTGATGAATGTCTAAGATAACGTTGAATGAAACACAGCTACTATATGAGCATATGAACAGACTACCCACCCCTCTGTTCTATCAATAATTCTCCACACATTAGCTTCTATTGTTCGAGCTGTGGCAATAGTAGAAGATATCATTAAGTACACCTAATATAGAAGAGATTACTATCTACACCTATAGATTACCTTATAGATCTATATCTATAACGTATGTTAATCATACAATTTATTTGAAATTCAGCATTTCGAAAATTATTAATTATGGGAATAATTTTGGTGAGAGATGTGATAATTATTAGTAAGATTAGAGATAATGATTCTCTAAGTACCCTCTGGAGTATAGAAGTTGATTCATTGAACGTAGTTTCGGGAATTAATATCAAGATAAATTATTAATCAGTATTAACAAATGTGGATCCCCTTAGTTTGGAATAATTGCCTTATATATAATCATAAATAGCAGTGGAAAGATTCATTCATAGAACAGAAAGCCAGCTCATGAAAAATGCCAAGGTATATCTACTGTGAAGTCTATTAATATGAATTTCCTATTATTGTAGTGAAGGGCATCTTAGTCATTGAATCCTGAAATGATTCAATTTACCTTTATTTTTTGAAGGTTGGTCATCTTCTCGACTGTGTGGACCCTCTTGGATCCTCCCTCGCCAATAGAGATGTTGATCCTCCCGTCAGATGACCAGACATTCCTGTGCCTATGACGGTCGGCCGCAGCGTTGAGGATCTTGAGACGCTCCGCAGTCAGATCCTCGCGAATGGTGACGCCAGAACCCGTCAGCTTCCTCCTAGCGTCAAAGATCATCTTCATGGTACGGTAGCTGCAGAGTCGAGCTATGATGGGTCGATCTTTAGTTTTGCTTGCCCTTGTTGAATTGGTTGACGCCTTCCAACGCGATGCGAGCGGTTGACATCCAGTCATGGGCATGTTCAGCTTCTTGTTGAAGACATCAAGTGCCAGGAGGTCCGTGTCTTCTTTTCTGCTCTCCAGGATCCCAAAAATATGTATTGCATGTCGGCGCCCGTATTGCTCGAGCTCATTGACCTTCAGGTGACAAGACACCTTCAGCTCACAAATTCTATCGTGCAGCTGCTTGTTCTCCTCCTTAAATGCCTGAAGTTCCTTGAAAATAGACTTCACAGCCATTGAGACGGCATTTTGCACAGATTCTCCGATTTGCTGTCGAATAATGCGGAGGGTTTCTCCAGACAATGATCTAGAAATAGCTGGAGATGGCCCTGATTTCGGTGCATTGACCTCATTCTTCGGCATGCCTCTGTTCGGTCGAACCATAGTGTACCGTTAGGTGAATTTACACTTCTACAGGCGAGAAGGTAGACTGAAGAATTTGGAATGTTTTTTCAAGATAAATAAAAAGAGTATGAGTTAATCAAAAATATAATTTCACTATTGAATTCAGCTCAAGAAACTGAATAACTTGATGTATAATTTGTAGTGAATTGAACTGTATAACCCTACGAAATATCTATTAAAAGATGGAGCCGAACTAACAGACGTTTACTCACTTGACATAACCAAGAGGGAGAAAGGATTAGAGATCATCATTGGAGGATCAGAGGATTAGAGATAACAATGAGGGAGGAAGAGAAAAAAATGAGTATGGAGATGTAATTTGAATTTTGATCAAAAATATTGTTATAAAACTACAGTATATGTGAATCGGCAGAGTTTGAACAGATTGTAGATTCTTGGAATATGATATGGAAAAACATCCTTCTCATATCCCAGTAACACACAACCGGCTGCTAGAGGATAAGAGGATGATAATGAAAAGTGAATTAACCTTGTTTTGGACGACTGAGAAGTGATTCGTAGCATATGAAGATATCATTCATCGTTATCGATCAGTTCGAATGGGTAATGTTCGATGGAATCAACTTGGCTCTCAACAAGATGAGTTCAACTCCAAACTTCTGTACTATGACTCAATGAATCAAATCATTTTTTCTTATCCTATTCATCATAATATGGCTTGTCTAGCTAAAGAGACTAGCAGGCTGCCATATAATTAATAATAAACAATGATAAATAATCATCATTATTGTCAATAAATGAATGAATGATCAAGGATGAAATAGCACATAAATCGAAGTGGGATACAACAAGATAAGCAACCTTCCAACTTTCAGAAAAAGTATCCGTTTTCAAGAGATTCATTAAAAATGAATTTGATAGCTATCATCAGTAGTTAACACCACAGGCTATGGACATATCCAGACACCTTGATAGCAGAATAATACCATTTTAAGAAAATGCAATTTGCATCTACGAGTATATCCGCGTGGTGGAAAAATACACTTGTATGCGAAATACATTCGGAAAGCAAGGAGACAGTCAACAATACAGTGTGCAACCACTGAGGAAGAGCATTTATATACAAAACGAGAGTACAAATAACGTGTGTGATAGTTGGTATTTTGGGTGGGGGGGGGGGTTAATTTGGAGAGAAGTCAGTAAATCGTTAACTTACAAGATTTATCCTGCTCAGTTGAAGTGCAGTGCCGTATCCTGGTACTTTCTCCCCTGGGATAGCATGTGCGTCTTCCCTTTATCTGGCAATTAATAACTGCTGCGCACAATTCTCTGGAGATGTGTAATGTAGCGAGATGAGGGGAGGGAATCACAATGTTCTTGCTTCCTCGTGTGAAGATGGTGGTGGTGAAGTAGAAGGGGAAGGAGAAGAAGGAGGAGGAGCTGAAGGAGTATGAGGAGAAGCAGCAGGGGAAGAGAAAGGTATGTAGTGAGTGGGAAGAGCAGAGCAAAAAGTTGGTCAAGGATGAGGTGGAGAGAGAAAGAGGAGGCGGAAAAGAGGTGGAGGAGCATGAAGAAGAAGAGGTGATGAGTGAGAGGATAATTTGGAGAAGGAGAAGAAGAGGATAGAATGAGGAGGAGGAAGTTATGACGGTAGAGGAGCAAGCGGTGGATTGGAGGATGGTGGAGGAGGAGGGTAACAATTTTTATCTTGTCATTTTCGAGTAGAGGCGCTTGCACTATCAGACAAACTGTCGCTGGGTGCTCCCTATTCCCCAAGCAGCGGTCGAATCATTCCAGAAACTGCATCATCAGCATCATCATCATCATCAGCAGAGCAGTGATCAGGAAGCGGCGGCCTGACTGGAATATTTTCAGCATCCCCGTAGGACCACTTGTCTTCGAAGCCCCCTTCCCCCTCTCTTGACCCCTAAGAATAAATTGCACCAAACCCCAACACAGAAGCATCTCCACTACAAACAACAGTGCTTTCTGCCGGTGACCCACTTACACTGGGGACATGATCTACTCCTTGCACGATCAACACACATTTCAAGAAGTTGGTTTGCTTCTACAATCACTCAGTCTCAGTCACTCTCACTATTACACTATCACTTCTCCCCAATCTCTATCTCCTCCTACTCATTCTCCTATATAAATTTCCTCATTCTTCTCTCCACCTTGAACCTAACAATATAAGTTATATAAAATGAAATATAAAATATGTCTCTCATTCTGTCCTTCTGTCCCACTCATTCAATTCTAGATGAACGTGCCCAAATACCCTTCTAAACGGTTGTAGTATTCTATATTTTCCAGTTTGTAACATTTTGATCGAGGTATTGAGAGTAGTACTACTTGGGATAGTATCAATATTAATGAATTCAACTTTCATGGAACAAGGAATCGTTCTAAGAAAAATAAATGGAACTTGAATTATTTACAATGTTGGATTGGGGATGTTTGAAGGGGGTTCTAAAGGATGACTACAACTTCTACCTATTCATCTGTTGTTTTGGTGGCCCCCTCTGTTTGAAGGAAAGGTAATTTCTTTGAAATATATTTTTAATTATATTTCTAATAAAAGTATATTTTCCATTTATTATTTTTTTTTACAACTGGTAAGCACGAAATTTTCTTTTTAGTTTGTAATGTTATTGTGTAGAGTGCAATATTGTTAGTATTTTTTAAATGTCCAACTGATACTGAAGTTCTCTTTCCTTTTTTTCTTGTCTTTTGAGTTTAATTTTCCTTTTCTCTTTCTCAATTTGTAAAATTTCCTTTTATCTACACAAACAGGTTTTTGTAACCTTTGGGATTATTTTCCATGATAATGATTTACTGTAATGCTCTTTAGGGTATGATTATGATTTTTTAGTTATCTTATAATTACTTCCATAACTGGTAACTTCATGCTCTGTATATATTATAGAAAATGGAAAAATTGATTTGATTAAAAAATATATATATATATTATAGTGGGAAATTATCAACAGGGTACATCCGATAAGCAGTTACTTGCTGACGTTTTGCCATTATCTCAAATTACATGTTTGGAGAGCAGGTAATGATGTACACTGACTCCTGCCTGTGTTTCGAAATTCTTCTTCGTGGTCGAAGGGAGTATCTCCTTCCACGTGCTCGGCCTGGCGCTGTTGGGTGAATGGAATTCCTGGGGAAATGTCTGGCTTTTGTGATGTGTATAGAATGATTTTCCAAAGAGAAGAGATATTTTTACTGTCATCCCTTTCGTTAAGGCTACCTTGTTTCTCTATTTCTAGAGCCTCTCGTACAATCCTAACCCGAAAATCTTGAATGTTGGCTAGAATTTTTGAATTTGTTTGGAATTCTAAAAGTTTATTTCGTGCCCTGTGTTCTTTTCATGGTTGTAAAGAGCTGAGGTGAATTGTTTGTTTTTTATGCTCAGTTTGTGTTGCTCTATCCTGGCTGATATTCTTCTATTTGTTTGACCTACATACATCTTGTCACAATTCAGGCAGGTATGCTGTAAATGCCTTGATTTTCAAGCTCATCTCTGGACGGATTTCTATAGTACTTTCGAAATAGTATGGAATAATTTGTAGACTGGTTTGATTTGATGTTTTTTCAGTATTCTTCCAATACGGTCGGTGGTACCCTTGATGTATGGAAGGGGGACGGTTTTTACTTTCTTGCCCTATTACCACAGGTAAGGAAAGTATTGCTTTCCGGAAAAATTAAGGTACCCAAATTTCTAAATTTCTATACGTTTCAAGGTCCCCTGAGTCCAAAAAAGTGGTTTTTGGGTATTGGTCTGCATGTATATATATATATACTAGCAGGGTACCCGTGTTTCGCTACGGGAATTTAATGATCATATTATTTTAGTAAAATATTTATAACCTGAATTCTACCAAAGCCATTATAATCGTTTTTGAGGTCCATCATACAAACAAAAATTGCTTGCTAAATTTAATATAACTTGAATAATAAATTCATATAGTCTCGTCACTGTCATAGAATTTTGTATCCGAAAAGGTGCTCTCACTTGATGAAAATGTTATTGTACACAGGACCGTTTCAAGTTTCATTCAAATACATTCCTATAATACTTATATAGTTACCCAAAAATCGTTGTCAGTAAGTGTGATGATTAGTTGCGCTGCTATCATCTCAGTTTGAACAACACATTCAACTCTGTTGAAATATACATTCAACTGCGTATTTTAAAAAGCGATCAAAAGTTAGCAATGCCTTTTGGTGTCACCCAGTTGCTCTTATGCACTCATCTTGACATCAGGGAATATTTTTATTGATCATGCAATGTTTTCAAATTATATTGCTAAATGTTATAACCACAGCTGTTAATTTTCTCTCTTCCTCTCTTAAGTTTTCAACAAACGATGAAAATTTCTGTTTCAATAAGCTGCCACTTGGATGATAAATTTTTCCTCTCAAGTTATCTCAGAGATGAGACTCAGCTCAAATTTCTGTATCACGGACCTACTATTTGCTAGGAGCATCTTATGATCTGCCCTCTATCGGTAATAGATAAAGAAATTAGGCCACAGCTTGACATGAAAATTATTGAGTCTAATCATTTGAATTATTAATTGACGTGTTGGGAGTGCTCTGTAGAATAGTAGACTAATTGCAGCGGAGTGAATATTGAGCGGGGCTTAAGAGTCGACCTCGACTTTATCCATTGGCCATTAATATTTCTCGTTGACAGTTATCAAATTAGCAGTGATCATGTTATTTTTGCTTTTGCTTGATGCAATTGAAAATAGAATTCCTAATCAAGTCTATTTGGGATTGGTTGACTCCATGGATCTCTTGCCTATTCTCGAATTTCTGGCATAGCCTATCGCTTAAGCTGGTTTACACCGAAGGCGCAAATACATAGATCCACTACATCTGAAAATAAATCATTCTCTGAACGCAGAGTATTTATTAGCAAAATGTTGATAGCTTAATCCTTATGGATACTATAAGATTGAACGGAACTTGACTAACACATATGTTCATCAAATGTTCACATTTTGCTAATAACTTTGATGTTAACGCAGCTTTACTCTTCGTTCCACTTATTCAAAAGTGTAAAAGCAGCCAATCCACTGATTCTTCCTTCCATGGAAGTCCATTTATATATAAGAGTCCATAAATAATAATCAGTCTAGCATCCAATGTGGCTGATTTCTCATGTCCTAAACTCTACTACCATAAATATGGGAATTTTAAAGTGGACATTTTAATGTTAATTTGAATAATTCTGAATAGAGTTTATTCAATCACTTTGATTATTGACTATACCATTATATGATTCCTTTCTTCAATCTTAGCTTGAAACCAATAGCTTAGGGATGGAAATTTGAATGTAAATTAACATGTAACTCAATTTAATTTCTATCTAAATTGAGAACTTCAGTATTTACTTGTGATTCATTGATATAAATATCAATAGGTCTGTCTTGTGTCATGTTATGACATCAATATCGGGGACCGAGCTTAGCTCTGGAGTACAAAAGCATAAAAAATTTATTACGAAAGAAGAAATTATAATATCATCCATATTTCATACTCTAATCACAGTAAATTGAGATTAATTCCCAGAGGAATGCAAAAATTTCCCTCACAAAGGCCCGGTTGCACAAAAAGCCGGTTGAATTTTAATCCTGATTAATTTCACGTGAACCAAATCAGAGAAGACCATTTCAAAAAGATGGATCCATTGAAATTTATCAGGATTAAAAATAATCCGGCTTTTTTTGCAACCGGCAACAAGTACCTGATTGAATGATTACAAAAGTTCAACAGCTGAGTCATAATTTTGACACAGTCCCACACACATGAACTCGCTCACTCACTTTCATCATTAACAGACGACGAAATAATAATTATTATCAGCTGTTTTTCCAAGGATGAATAATAATTATCCTTCCAATGTCTTCCAGCGAATTTCCCAAGGGATGAGACCTAGTGCAATCGAATTTTTATATTATAATCCTACTATGCTCTGAATTTCGTGAGAATCGTTAGAGCCGTTTTCGAGATCTGGTGAAATACAAACATATAAAGATCTTAATATCTGAACATCAAAACATCTGAACATCCAAAAATATAAACATATAAACATAAATTGCTCGTTCAATAGTATAGGATGAAAGGGAATAGGACAAGCTGATGGAATATTATGTTGTTTTTTTGGTATAGTTTTTAGCTGATTTTGAAACATGCAAATATCAGGTCCAGTAGCTCAAAAGCCTGTTCAATTCCAATCATGATTGAATTCCATCAGAACTGATCAGATCAGGGTTTTTTTTATAGAAGGCTCCTCTGATTGGTTCTCGTGGTATTTAGTCCGGGTTAGGAATTAACAGACAGGACAACTGGCTCTCTCGAGCAACAGAGGAACCAGAAGGAACAACAGAAGCTGAAGAAATTAGTCGCATTTCTATCACCTCACAATAAACATCAATTCAACTACCATATGTTTAGAGAGATCGATTTTAGATTTATTTTGCTATCATCCGGTCACTTTCTGTACCTATTCTTCCAGATGATCCATGAATACTGCAATGTTTTAAAATAAGATCGCTAAATTTGGTAACTCAAATACAGCTATTACAAGCTATAATCTTTTTCACTTGCTCACATTTTCTTTCTCACGTTTTCAACAGAGTATGGAAACTTTTTTGATCAGTCGCTATTTGAGGGACAAATAATCATTCCTGATAGAGCTTCAGCGATTTTTCCCAGAGTTGAGACCTGTTCCTAAATATTTTTTTTATCGCAAACGTACTCTATTCCTGATTTAATAAAAAATGTTAGAGGCGTTTTCGAGATCCGTCAGACATAATATAAATTGTTTGAAGCAGGAACTGCTTCAAGAAAATTGGAGTAGTGTTTATAACAGTTGTAACCTAAATTACAAATATAAGCAATTCATTGATACTCTAAGATTTCACATTAGTGTATGCTATCCAATAAGAAAGTCAAAGTAAAAAGTAAATTAAACAAAGTAGATGAATGGATAACTGAAGATATTCTTACTCAAAGAAATATTGTTAGGGAAGCTTATGAGGAATTTAAATTAGTGAGGGATGTTCCGAGTGAAGTCAAATACAAATGTCTAAAGAAAAACTATGCAAAAGAAGTGAGGAAAGCTAAGTGTAAGAAAACAGCTGAAATATTAACAACTAGTACCAATTTTAACTCTGCTGTTTGGGAGGTAATTAATAGAAATAGGAGAGCAGCTCAAAAAGATACAGTTACTAATGTCCCTAGGATAATCGATGAACATGGAAATTATATGGATGATAGTATAGACATTTGTAACTTTTTCAATAAGTATTATCAACAGGTTGCATATAATCTCCAAAAGTCACTGAACACTAATACTTATAATACAACTACATTAAATGCTGAGCCAATTGAAAATGAATTTAAATTTCATCCATTATCAAGAGATGAGTTGTCAAGAATAATAAAAAATTTGAATAACAAAAAAACAGTAGGATTGGATGGGGTCTCAAGCAAAATTTTTAAAGAATGTGAAAATGAATTACTGGACCCTTTATTGGATCTCCTCAATACTTCACTAGAGCAGGGTATTTTCCCTGATGATCTGAAACAAGGAAAAATTTTGCCAATTTTCAAGAGCGGTGATTCTGAAAGAGTTGAAATTATAGACCCATTAGTATTCTAAATGTAATAAGTGAAATTTTTGAAAGAGTAGTTTCAAATAGGCTATTGATGCACCTGGGAGAAATTAATTTCATATGTGATGAACAGCATGGGTTCCAGAAAGGGAAATCTACTAAGACTGCAATAGTATCCCTTGTTGAAAGACTAATAGATATAATAGATTCAGGTGAAAAGGCAGCCGCAATATTTCTTGATTTATCCAAAGCTTTTGATTGTGTGAACCATAGAATATTATTGGAAATACTAAAAACTGTAGGTGTGAATGGTATAGAACTAAAATGGTTTGAATCATATCTCATAGGTAGAAACCATTGTGTTGAGCTTACCAAGGTGGATGAGAATGAAATAGTAAAAATTAAATCTCAAAAACTGGAGGTCCAGGCTGGAGTACCTCAAGGCTCAATTCTGGGTCCCTTACTGTTTCTGTTGTATGTGAACCAATTACCAAAAGAGTTAAAAGATCACAGAGCTCTGTTGTTTGCTGATGACACATCGCTTATCTTTAACAATTATTATTAGATAGTCTAGAAATAAATGCTTTTACTGGAGTACAGTCAATTGTCCAATTCTTGAAGCAAAGGCAATTAACGATAAATAGTAAGAAATGTCAATTCCTACAATTCAAAAGTAAATATAATTCAGTAGAGGATAGAGAAATAAATGTGTTTGTAGAGGGAAATGAGTTAGACCAAGAAGAGAAAGTAGCATTCTTGGGAATTTTATTGGACAGGAAATTAACATGGCATCCTTACATTGAGAGGATATGTAATAAGATATCATCTGGGGTATTTGTCCTGCGGCAGCTTGCTAGGCTGAATGATAAAAAACTACTGTTAACTGCTTACCATGGACTTATACTATCTCATATTAGGTATGCTATTTTAGTATGGGGTAATTCATCACAACAAAATATGGACAGGGTGTTTAAGATTTAAAAGAAGGCACTCAGATGTATAGAGAAAGTGAATAGGTTAGACTCTTGTAGGCCTTTATTTAGAAAGCTTGGTCTATTAACTGTGCCATCTTTGTATGTATATGAAGTTTTAATGTATGTGAAAACGAGTGGTGTGATCCAGAATTCAGATGTTCATGAGTATAATACGCGAAACAGAGCAGATTATCATATAATGGGTCACAATAGTAGGTTATTTGAACAAAAACCAGATTATATTGGTAGGAAATTTTATAACAAGCTACCTCAAATCGTGAAAAGTAATGATGATTTGAAGATTTTCAAAAAAAAAAATTAAAAAATATTTAGTTGATAGAGCTTTTTATAGTGTACAAGAATTCCTTTCAAACCTAAACTAGGTTGAACTACTTAGTGTTAGAATTATTATATAAGACATAACCGTGACGTGACACATAGTAATGTTCTCAGATGACTACACATTTCAATCTCTAATGCTGCCAAATAGATTGAAATGTGTAATCATATGATTACATTACTATGTGTCACTTTGACTTCACAGTCATGTCTATATGGCTGTAATCGATTCTGCAAAAAGGAACCAAGAGGGAAACATCAACAAATACCCAGTCCTCTTCAACAGAAACATTTTTTGCAAAATGGAACCAACCCACAAATCAGTGATTATTCTCTAATCCATTGATATTTATCTTGATTTTTCTCCACCATTAACATTTTAGACTACTTACAGAAACTGTTAGTGAAAAATATTGTGAAAAAATTTAAAAAGAGAATAAGAAATTAGAAAAAACTTTGACCACCGATTACTCGAAATTAGTTCAAAGTGGGTTGGTTCCATTTTGCATAACTGTCTCCATTTGTTCTCGATAAATGTGAGAAAAACCAAAAAAATGCTGGAAAACCCCTAATTTTGGGCGTATCTTAGACGTTATTGCAAATTCCTCCTAACACATTATTAAACCCTAACTGAGCTTCTGTACTAAATTTGAACAATTTCTGTTCATTTGTTCTCGATAAATCTGAGAAAAAGCAAGAAAAAAAACGCTGGAAAAACGCAGATTTTTGGCGTATCTTTGGAATTTTTTCTAAATCCGTTCTTAGTGTGCCTCTAAAGGGCCAACTGAACATACCTACCAAATTTGATCGTTTCTGCGAGTGAGTGATACTCACTCAATTAAAACGACATATATGAATATAATTGTTTTTTAATTGTTTCATTTGTGTATCATGAATAAAGATTTACTTGATTTGATTATGTGTTATTATATTGTTGATATTGATATGTGAGCTGACGTTCTTGCAACATTTTGCCAATGTTATTTTGAATTTTGATTCTCCTTAATGCTTGATGGGGTTAAATATTGACCAAAATTAGATCTCATCAACGGACTGCACCTACCACAGTTCTGATTGAAACATTCAGTTGATTAAAGCTACATAATCGGTTATGTCAGCTTGTACTTTAATTTTATTGTTCACATGAAACTGAAATAAATGGGAGATTCTTGTATGCATACGCTAGCTTCTTTGTGAGTTATCTACCAATTCAGTTTTATAGATCTCCATGTGAATAAGATGTCAAGTCTAAAGTGTTGAAAATTAATCAGGACAATAGGTAGGCTCATGAAAGAACCAATTGTTGATAGTTCTATATTTACAGGTATATGATTCTTCAATGCGAAGTTTTTAATTTCCAAGTCATGAATTAATTGATGAGCCCTCTCGATAATCACTGTCACAATTTTATATGTTTTCAAGAAAGAAGCATATTTTATATTATTTAGTACTCAACTGAACAGTATTATCTCTAATTGCTCACATCTGTACGCAAGATACGCAACGAAAGGTCATACAATCTCGAAATTTGAAAAAAAAATATTGATAATATTCTGAGGATCATGAGCTCTTGTGCGTGTGTGTGACTTGGCTTGTGCGTGAGTAATGAGTGAAAGGGATGATGATGAGAGATGACGACTACTTTTTAGGTAGTCGGGACCGACGACTTATCGTCTAAAAACGGAGTGGCCGTATCCATGTGATTGTGCTGTGGTCGGAAAATCTTGCCTCGGTCGAAATCAAACTCGGATTCTCTTCATTGTCAGACCGGTGTGTAATCACTTTATTAATCCAATGAGCCACTCATTTATATCTCTTATATAGATTGAGGAAGAGGCCTATAGATTTAAAACATTGATAAAAAGTTATAACAAAATAAAACTTCTCTTCTTCTTGAGGGAAGTTCAGTGTTATCAATCTGAATAACTTCATTGTTGTTATCTAGGTCACAGCTGATATTATAAATATGAATTTTTCAGTCGATTCCCTCGAGTAGGTGTTAGAGTAGCGGTTTGCGGTCTTGGCTGTCACGAGAGGAGATCTTCACATGAATAAAAAACTGGGAGAAGGCTGGAAACGATCTTAATTCAATTGAGGCATCCTCAATAAGTCTAATGAGACTTAATAAGACTGAGCGAAGTGAGGTCTAAGATTCAAGTCGACGATTTTGCATTTCTCTTTATGTTTAATATCGAGGCACCGAACTTCGCTCATTTTTTATTTATTGATAAACAGAACACAATTATTTAGAATAATTGGGAAGGACTAACAGGCACAGCCAAAAACTGTTTCCTCCCCAAATTTTGATTTATACACTATAAATAGTCCAAAAAGTTGGTTATGTTCTATACACTTGAATTCAGGTCCAATTTTCAGTCCAAAGATTTGAAAACAGGAAAGTTCTAATTTTGATTGTTTACAAACCAAATTGAATGACAAAATAACACTCACTAATCATTTAAAACTGTGAAATAATGATTAGCTTTAAAAATTATTACATAATCTAATTCAGAATGATATACTATGTCATGTCAACAAATCAGATTATTTTGATCAAGTCGATAAAAATTTCTAGATAATATTTCTCGTGAGATAAGCTGATTGATCTTCTGTTATCCACAAACGACGAAATCATCATCTGTTTTTCCTAGGATGAATGATTATTATCCTTTTCATGTCCTCCAGCGAGTTTTCGCAGGGATGAGACCTAGTGTAATCGAATTTTTAAATCATAAACCTACTATGTTCTAAATTTCGAGAAAATCGTTAGAGCCGTTTTCGAGATCCGTTGGACATACATAACCATACTAGCAACAACCCGTGCTTCGCAAGGGTCTATTTTAAAACTCGACAAAATGAAAACATTCGCCGTGCCGCTTGCCTCTGTCCTAACTGCTCGCCTTACCTCACTCCGAACGCTGAACTTTTCAGCCAATCAGAGCCCACGATTACAATTCGCCGTGCAGCTCGCTCCACAATATTTTGGCTATCCATCATAAGTGGAAAACATGCGAACATGAATACAGAAGCATGGGCAATTGTTTATTTGATTAAATTCATGTTTTGAAGAATTCATTGTTACGATTGATAAATTGATAGGAGCTTATAAATATATTCTATTTCAAATGAAATAACTTCTGAAAAAAATAATGATTGGATAAATACCAATATTGATTTATTGTTGACCAAGAACTCAGTACATCGACAATTTATTCAACTAATTCTGTATTGATAGAATTATAATCATTTTCTCTATTGATAATCAATTTCATCAACTAACTGAAAAAAGTACTCCAATTTCCATGAATTTACTAATAGAATTATATAAATCTAAAGTGTAGGTCATATCTAAATTCACAAAGAGTTCGATTCTTGTTGGCAAGATAGATGTTATTCAATGCAGGAATCATTGTTATTTTACTAAAAGATAGGATAAAATGAATAGTTCTCTTTCAGGGGGAGTTTTGACAACCCACAAAACTAATTTTTCATTTGAAGAAATAGTATCAGAAAGGTGCATAGGACCTTACTTATTTGTTCAGCTTGCCAAAATACCCCTCATTTCAATATTAAAATTTTTGACTGACTGTACAGTAAGTCAATCATTCTATCAAGGCTTGAATAATTTTGAAATTTTAATTAAATAAAAATGGTAGAGAATAATATTATCATGTAGATATCAACATCTTTTGAAGCATTGATAAAACTGTAGACGTTTATTTAGCAGTCTCAAAAAACTGTTCTAGCTGAAGAGTTAATAATACATGCCACTTGTAAGCTTATACATTGCATCAGGAAAAAGAAGTTCAAAACTATGGTTTTCCTAAACATAATTATGTTTTTGAGATAATTTCTTTGATGCAGCTGTTTCACATTCACCATTATAAATTATACAGAGTTTGTGAAAATAAAAATATTTATTGATTACCAAGACAATACTATTATTATATTATTGATAATGATTAATTATTAAAACAATACTTTTATTATATCAATAATAATAATATTATTAAACATATTTATCAATTATCAGAACAATATTATTGAGGTTGAGTGGAATCAGGTAGGAAGCAATAATAGAACAGATGTTCTTTTTTGAATTTCTACCATATTATTTTGTTATTTCCAATGATTACAACATATGTTAGAATATCACATGTCATCAATAAATAAATTATCTCATTTCCATATGGCACTCACCTTACCATGTTCATAACCTTACTTAATAGGATCCTTTTTCATCCTTTGAAACCTTTAGAGGTAAAATATCTCAAAATCCGTTCTTAGTGTGCGTCTAGCATGTTTGAAGAATATTTGTGCAAAGTTTCAAGTCTGTAGGACAATTATTTTCAGCTGTAGTGTGATTTTACATCAAAATTTTTAAAAATGCTCTCTCCTGGACCCCCCTCTGCTCCTGATCGAGATTTTTCTGCATAGATCTAATTTTTTTTCGTAGCTGAACAAAAAAGTTCCTCATGACTTTGCTGTGCAATGAGCGGTTAAAAAGTACAAAATTTTTGGGGGGCCCCAGCTCCCTCAGGGGGGCGATTTTCTGAAAACCCTTGCTTAGTTGATGTTTTCAGGCTACCATAAACAATCGTGCAAAATTTCAAGTTTTTAGGCTCAGTAGTTTGGGCTGTGGTGTGATAAATAATAAATAATAATAATAATAATAATAAATAATAAATAAATAGATTTTATTGTCGTAGACCAATATAGGTAACTGACAAAGTCATAGTAACAGAATATTACAAAATAATAGAGTCAAAGCAATAGTTTAAAGTCACAAAGTATAATAAATTACATCAAGTAGAATCGAAGAACTCTGTCAAACAATAGAAAGGTCTTAAAACCAGCCACTCAAAAAGTAATTTTTTAAAAATAACAATATTTTCACAACATTTGATATCCAATGGCAACTTATTGTACATTCTCAAGCCTATGCTGTCATAGTGTTTCATGCTTATGACAAGACGTTGATATGGAATATCAATGAGGTATTTTTCCTGGTGTTATAAGCATGAATATTGGATCTTTTATTCAAGCTATGGAGATTCTTTCTAGTGTGCATGATTACTTGAAATATATAGAGGTTTATGACAGTCAATATTTTTGTTTTTTTGAAAAGAGGTCGACAGTGATCTAGATACCCTGCACCGGTCAATATTCTAATAGCCTTTTTCTGCAAAAGCAAGACCTTATTGATGTGACAGCTGTTTCCATATACTAAAATTCCGTATGAAATTATGCTTTGGAAAAAAGCAAAATATGAGTTTCTGAGGTATTTTTCCGGTACAAGATTCTTCAACTGCCTTAACAGATAGATAACCCTAGATAACCTAGCAGAAACGAAATTTATGTGGGGTTCCCAGGTCAACCTGTGATCAAACATTAAGCCCAAGAACTTTAAACTATTGTTATTGTTGTGTGTATAGTCCCTGAGACCAAATGTCATAAGCTGAGTTTTATCCTCGTTTAGTTTAAAGCCATTCGCTGTGAACCACTTGGAAGCCTCCGCCAAGGTATCGGCTTTCATGTTATGTAAAGTGTGTACATCTGAATGAGAATTAAGAAAAGTGGTGTCATCAGCATACAACACAGTCTTGCTGTTGATTGTGAGAGGAAGATCATTTATCATCAATACAAAGAGGAGTGGTCCCAATATTGATCCTTGGGGGACACCGTACTTTACTTTAGCAAGATCGGATCTCTCATTTCCTACACAAACAACTTGCTGGCGATCGCCAAGGTACGATCTAAAAAGACTAAGGCTCCTTCCACTGACTCCATAATAAGCTAATTTTTCAAGCAAAATATCATGATTCACGCAGTCAAATGCCTTGCTCAGGTCACAGAAGGCAGTCTGAGCAAAGCACCTGTTTTCAAAAGACTCAATTACAAATTTTATTAGTGCATCAAAGGCGTCAGAGGTGGATCTTCCCTTCACAAAACCAAATTGATGCTCAGACAGTACCCCAAGATTTACTAAGTATTCATACACCTGTATATAAATGACAATCTCTAGAACCTTGGAGAAGACAGGTACTATTTGAATGGGTCTATAACTGGAAGGTTCCGCTTTTGAGCCCTTCTTATGAACGGGAACAACTTTGGAGACTTTTAATACATCGGGGAAAACACCCTGTGTAATACACCTGTTTATACAAATGGTCAGTACTGGCACTACAGAGTGAGCAATAGTTTTGAGAAGACAGCTTGATAGACCATAGAAATCTTCACTCTTCGAAACTTTAAGGTTATGAACCACTTTAAAAATCATCTCTTGACTCACCTCATGAAAAAAGAATAAGCTATTTTGCATTTTATTTACATTATCATTGAGCAAGGCACTGGCTGTAATTGATGGCTTGTCTATCTTCTTGTGCACATCATCTACTGACTGAATGAAATAATTATTAAGTTTGTTTGGTTCAGGAGTAGATAAGTTTACAACATTCTTGTTGAAGGATAAAGTTTTGATAATTTGCCATGCTTTCTTACATTTGTTATTAGAAGATTCAATGATTGATGCAACAGAATCCCTCTTGATTTCAGTCTGTCGGGGCTTAGCCTTTTATAAGTATAGAGATAACCATATACAGAAATTGCTTGCTTGATATAATTGGATATAAATACCCATAGAAATATATACAGAAGAAATTGCTCGCTTAATATAATACAATATGTTTATATTTATGTTCCGCATCCATAGCGAAACACAGTATTTTATTGTAATTAGTCATGATCATTTTCTATTATTCCATCCTTTGCTATTTTTATCTTCTCAAATTTCTTGATCTCTTCCAATCTTTTGATAAATGAATGTACATTCGGTAATTCCATTGAGTGTTTGATTTAATCTGAAGTAATAAAATCTTGAACTTGGCATTCGAGGCTCAAAAATAGCCCAACATATCCTTAAAGCAGGCTTTCCACAAAAGTTTTACATCATAATAATTTATTTATTGTAATGAATTATAATTTTTATATCATATTTTCAACTTTTCACTCTATTTTATAATAGTTTCTCTCGCTTCCAATCTCCTGATGAATGGATACATTCATTCTTCATTCCATAACAACATAGACATTAATTCTTCTGTCAACATAGGCGTACCTAGGATCATGTTAGGGGAAGGGTCAAACTACTGAGAAGTCATTGTGCGGGGGGGGGAGTGAACAAGGCCGTCGTGTTCTTCTTAGGCGCCCAAGGCAAAAGTTTTGTTGATCATAACACACAAGAAATGAGTTGTGAGGGGTATTGAACTTGGTATAGAGTGGTTCGAAAGTTGTCCCACAAAAATTGTCAAAAACATTGACTCATATACAGAGTGGTCGCATGGGTGAGGTGTCCGAGGTGGTCGCCTTGGGCGCCGCAGCCTGGGGGGCGCCTCGGCGTAATAAAAGAAAATGGAATTTTTTGCCCGATTTAATATTTGAACTGCTTGTGATAGTGAATTATCTCCAATCTTCTTCTAAGTAATAAATATACTTTTCACTGGTTGTTCGTTCGTCTGATGCCTGTGTACAATGTGTGTGGACGTAGTTAATTGTGCCGAGTACATTGTGTTGTATTTTGACTGTCATAATGAGCCTCGTACCTTTTATTATAATTATTATCTGCTTAGTAGGTCAATGTTAATAGTAAGTTAGAGATTACTGTAGTATTTGTTGTCTAAAGCGATTTCTTTGGAAACAGGAGCGTGTGATGTTTGCTGTTATTATGTTCTGTACTCATTCTCATGTTCATGTACGGTACTCAAGCAGAGGCACCAGAAAATTCTCCGAATTTGAAAATAATCTATTGTTTTCACACTTCTCTCCTTCTAAACATTTTCATCTTCTCCAATTTGCTCATAGCGAGCGAAGTGTTGAGTTCAATTTAAAAAGTCCAACAGGAAATACATGTTAACAAACTTGTGGGTTGCACTTGCATTAATAATTTCCTAACGATTCCCATGACTAGTGCAGTGACTAATGCAGAACGTAGTTTTGGCAAACTCTAACCTATTAAAATGTATTTGCGCTTCACAATGGCACAAGAAAGGCTCAATTCACTCCCGATACTGTCGATTGAAAATGAAATATTGTGAAGAGACTGGACTTTGGAGAAAATTTAAAAACGTCAAGGAAAATACATTTTTGTGTTCAAGTGTTGAGTTCTAATGTTTAGTTCCTATTGAAAAGGCAAGAAATTTATATACATCCTGAAACGGAATATCACAGTGACAAAGACGCAAAACTGCTGACTGTATATGAATAATTGGGCTTAACCCAAATGGAATGGATTACCGAATAATAACAATAGAGAGGAAGCCAGAGATTCGCTGCTGTACTGAAGACCATTACTGTCCTGCCCCAGTTAAATCATAAGTCAAACGGAATCAGAATCATTCATTGTCCTAATGTCGTTACAAAAATACAATTTGTTTAACAATGTCAAATACAATTACAATTATAAATTATAAGATCAATATAAAACATAGAAATTACTATAGGTAGTAACTGAATTATTAACAATTAAATTTTCAGTACGCCCATAGAACTATTATGATAGTAAACTTGAGATTTTAACAGGAAAAGCTGTTTAAACTATGCTTTTTCAAAAACGTGACCTCCAAAAATTAGTCTATAGAGATAATATTATATTGATTCAATCAACAGTACACGTTCTTGAACGGTCTACTGTTACATGGATAGTGAATCTCCAATGTTACTGTACAACTTGCCATGCTAATCGCGTTTCTCTGACCATCTTAATCCTGTCAACATCACATCAAAAAGTTCCCATCTTTTTGCGCCACTCTGTATTTCATATTTCTAGATTGTCCTTCCAAATCTTGCATATGGAATGAAATACGGTCGATTTGAAGGAGACTCTCCAAGTCCTCAATAAAGTGAATGAAGTCTAGAAAGATCATTCCAGCAATTTTATTCAATTCAATTCAATTATTTAGAACTTCATAATCAGTTAATCAAACGCTCTCATTTGATATGATTCCGAATCATCCAATTGAATTTATCGACTTGTGAAAAAAATATTCACTCTCATTCGAATAAGACGCTATAGGCGGCCCTGCAAATTTAAATCTTAGCCTAGCAAAATAAGTGTTGCAGCCAAAACTTGTGTTGAGAGCTGCGTTTCTCCTAGCTTTGTAAGTTGAACTTAACACACAATTTCTCCCCGGATTGTGAGTTGGAAGTGTACACACCATTTCTCCCCGGTTTGTGCAGTGGAAGTATAAACACATTTCTCCCCGGTTTGTGCAGTGGAAGTGTACACACATTTCTCCCCATTTTGTAGGTTTGATGTGTATTTTTTTCCAAGTTAACAGAAAAAAAATGTTACTATTGTATTTAGAACATCTGAATATACCATCTGAATCAAAAATTGAATCTCTAAAATGTGTGTAAATGTGTGAAAACCAACCTGCCCGCATTGAATGTTCATTTCTCACCTCCCCGTTTGTGGCCTTGTTCCAGTATGTGTGTGTGTGTGTGTGTGTGTGTGTGTGGTGTGTGTGTGTGTGTGTGTGTGTGTGTGTGTGTGTGTGTGTGTGTGTGTGGTGTGTGTGGTGTGTGTGTGTGTGGTGTGTGTGTGTGTGTGTGTGTGTGTGGTGTGTGTGTGTGTGTGTGTGTGTGTGTGTGTGTGGTGTGTGTGTGTGTGTGTGTGTGTGTGTGTGTGTGTTGTGTGTGTGTGTGTGTGTGTGTGTGTGTGTGTGTGTGTGTGTGTGTGTGTGTGTGTGTGTGTGTGTGTGTGTGTGTGTGTGTGTGTGTGTGTGTGTGTGTGTGTGGTGTGTGTGTGTTGTGTGTGTGTGTGTGTGTGGTGTGTGTGTGTGTGTGTGTGTGTGTGTGTGTGTATGTGTTTGTGAGAGGGGTCATACGGGGAGAATTGTGCTCAAGCACAACATGAAACGGGGAGCGGTTACCATATGTGGTGCACCCGTTTGGTACGCTCAGTGTGCATCCACTCAAAACGTCTTCTGAGACTGTTCTGAATCCGAATCACTACTTTACACACTTTTTCCAAAATCACCCTGTTTCGCATCTAGAGTTCACATACTTATGCTTACAGAAAAATCCATCATATCCGTGCCACATTCATCATACACTTTTCCGGTTTGACCTACTAAACGGGACTCTGAAGTGTGTATGCTCCATGAGTATGTAGCCTACGAAATGAGGTGATCTGAGTATGCCTTTTGAGTTAATATCCTACTAAATTGGGTACATAACCGGTATTTATCTTCACATATTATGTTTTGAAAGTGGAAGTCTACAGGTTTTTTCTTTCAAAAGGAGTCACTGAAAATTGGCAACACTGTCTATAGACAAGTTGATGAATACATTCAGTGACAACTTCTACTGCGAGATCTATATGGATTCTCTACACTCTCCACACCACGTGCTATTATTCAAAAATAACTTCTCTCTTCTTCTTTGGCTTTTCCCATTGAAATGGGGTCGGCATTCCTTTCTCTTAGTTTGCCTCTCCACAAAGACCTATCCAATGCTCCCTCTCTCCTCCAACCACTTATTGTGGTTCGAATTATTGGAAAAAACAATGATTCAAATACCTCGTACCTCTCCCTTGATATTTCCAGCAAAACTAAGGGAGGGAAGCTAAAACTCTCTACGATTTGAAGCAACATTGCTAGTCTAGATTGTGCTTAGAGTTTTAGAGGGACTTTTGATATGGTTCACTGTTCATTTCAATATAGGAGTTTTTATATTATTGAAACTGACACAATAATATTGTTGTATAAGCTGTAATGAATGAGTATGGGATTCCCACAGTTTCAGATTTTTCACTTGATTGTAATAAAGTTATATTACTGAGAGTATTCACTCAAAATAAATAATAATTATGTTCAAAAGGGAAAACATAAGGAAGAGTTGACAGAAGAGGAATTCTATGTATTATGAGTTCATACTTTGTAAATTAATGAATAAACATTCAATCCTAATCAAAATAATAAAAACGAAACTCTTCAATAATTCTCGAGGAACAAGAAAACTTTACACTGTATTATAATTGTAGAACTTGATATAATGAGAGTATGATGTATCAGGAGTTGTCTATTATAGTAAGGGATCATTTCTTGAGTATACTATATGCAATCTCCCTTTTTATTCGGATTAGTTGTAGGCTATGTTCAAATTGAGAAGTTTGTTTTGAAATTCATAGAATTGACGAAATTCATTCCATGATAACACTCCAAGTGAACTCTCAATAATATTATTATTCTGTAATCGATGATAATTATTTGAAACTTGCTTGAATTCTGAAGCTGATTAATGCAGTTGAAGATTGATATAATGTATAAAACAATAATTGAACTTGTGAGAGGAAGAATCGTCTACATTTCAAGTCAGATTGAAAGCTTTGAATTTGAAAGAATTCTCTATATAAGGGCCGGTTTCCGAGCTCAGGATTTAGCTTAGTTTTTTCTTATATGGTCCACTGTACATTTCAATATAAAAGTTTTCAAATTACGTATGATAACACTGACACAATATTGTTGTATAGGCCTAAGCTGTAAGGAATGATTATGGAATTTCCACAGTTTCAGATGTTTCACTTGATTGTGATAAAGTTGTATTACTGAGAGTATTCAGTTGAAATAGATGATAATTATGTATGAGAAGAAAACATAGGGAAGAATTGACAAAATAGGAACCCTTAGTATTGATAGATCATACTATGTAAAATTATGAAAATTAAATTTTGATTATAATAATAAAAACGAGAGTTCAATAATTCTCGAGGAACAAGGAAGCTTCACACTCTATTATAATTGTAGAACTTGATATAATAATAGTGTGATGTATCAGGAGTTGTCTATTGAAGTAAGAGATCATTCCTAGAGTATAATTATATGCAATCTCCCTTTTATTTGGATCAGTAGGCTATGTTCAAATTGAGAAGTTTGTTTTGAAATACATAGAATTGACGAAATCTCTCCCATGTTAACATTTCAAGTAAACATTCCAAGTAGTCTCAGTAATTATTATTCAGTAATTAATAAGAATTATTGAAAATAGCTTGGGTTATGGAAAAACAACTTAATAAACTTAAAAGAATTTATTGTATAAAATGAGGATGTACAAAATACATAAAATAAATAAAGATATTAAGGAAGTATGTATATTCTGTCAGGCGCAAGGATACATTTGTAATTTTTAGATGAGCCAATCAGATTGCAGTGGCTGATTGACGGTAAAATGATGAGAATTTATAAGTTATCACTACTCAGTTGATGTATCGAATGTAATCTGAGTAATTATAGAATATAACATATAATATATAGGTAATTATAGCCTAGCAGATTGGCACGGACTATTTGATTATATAATGGCGTAGTAGTTGAATATTCAAATAATATGCAAATTTGGAATACGGAAGTATGATCGTAGAGAATAGGGGTAGATCAGCCCTTTTGCTTGCCAGATGCCACCATGGAACGCCATTAATTTTAAGACTTAGTGAGGCCGTATTAAGGCGTAAGTCATACAGATATTTATTTATTCCTTCGGAGAGGACGACTTCGGCCACCAGAGAACCCAAGACGACGGGAAATTCGAATCGCCATCATCATCTTGTGAATTTCGGCACAGTGAGTGATAATTAACGAGAAATATATCAATCTAGGGCGCCCTCAGTGCTTCGAGTGGAACAAGATTCAAAAAGCTATTTAAGCAAAAATTATAAAGATATAAATGAAGCTCATGTTCACGGGATAAATTGATTTATCTAATTTCCATCAGATGCCGAACCTTTAATATATATATATATATATATATATATATATATATATATATATATATATATAATATATATATATATATATATAATATATATATATATAATTTATTTATATATATATTTATTTATTTATTTATTCGTTGATATTTGTGTGATATATTTTGTACCAGTTTTTATGGTGTGTCCTTTATTTGTTTCCCCATCTCCATGCATGACCAATCTCGTCATAATCCATTTAGTTGACAGTATTGTAATATTAGTAAGATTACCATCCGACTATATTCTTTGCCGAATAAGTTGGTTTAGACAGCGATATACATATCAGAGATTCCAGAGATTTATATAAATTATCCAATATCATTAAATACGACCAGAAGAATCTCAAAATTATAGCATTAAGCTGTAGCAGCGCAAATTCTCACATCTATACTTGCGGATTTCGACAAATCAGTCACAGAAATTGTGAACTGTTAGAGCAGCCGACGTCAGTAACCGGCGAGAGCAGAGAACTACGGGAGCTCCTGGTCGAGCCAGTAAGAAATTGGTATTATATATATTCTAAGAACCACAATAATGGTTATATATTTCATTATTCATGATCTACCGATTGCAGTCAAGCAGGACAACTCGTTATTGACAGAAATAACGTGACAAACTACAGACCAATTTCTAAATTGTAAGTACCAGAAAAAATTTTTAAAAAATATTTATTAACACAATTAAATAAATACATACTCCAGAACAATATTATTTCTAATTATCAGTATGGATTCCAAAAAGGAAAATGCACTGAGTCACTTCTAGTAAATTTTACACATAAAATAAATACTCTCCTGAATGGCAGATATCATGTTCTTGTGCTATTCATAGATTATTCAAAAGCATTTGATACACTTAATCATATGATACTTCTTAAAAAATTACTTAATATTGAAATTACTGGCAAATTATTGAAATTGAGAGTTATTTGAGTGATAGACACTTCATGGTCAACCTAGGGGGCAATCACAGTGGGTTATATAAATGTGACAATTTTGAAGTTCCGCAGAGAAGCATTTTAGGTCCCATTTTGTACAATATCTATGTGAATTCAATTTCCAAAGTGATCAGACATGGAGAAGTATCAATGTATGCTGACGATACAGCTCTGATTTCGGACATGAGAATTTAAAAGTGGCTGAACAATTAATACAGTTTGATTACAACAGAATTCTGAAATTGTCCAATGACAGAAATCTCATAATTAACAGGAAAAAACTGTACTAATGCACTTTAAATCTCCACATCTAAGATGCAACGTAAATCCAACTGTATTAAGCCACGACTGTCATTGCCTTCATGCGAATGCTTCTCAGATCTGCACTCTTTAGTAAATAGTACCCGTTACCTTGGCATTATAATCGATAGCAGCCTGAGATGGTGTCCTCACATAGACTACATTTCAAAAAAAACTTCAAGCGCTTAACGCAAATGTCTTTTATTTGCATAAAAATATCACCCCTGACTGCTTGTATATGATTTATAAGTCCTTGATGGAACCAATAATTAGATATGACATTGAATCATGGGGAAGTGCAGCCAATTATCTTTTATCTAGAGTTGAACGAATACAATTAAGAACATTAAAATGTATAACTACCAGGATTCCTTATGTTAATAATATTGATCCATACAACCCACGTAGCTTTACAAATATTCTATCATAAACTTATCGCTCAAACATTTCTATCTTCTCAAAATTGTAATACTCCACAAAGAAAATTTATACTATAGACTCCTTGTTCCTCCCTCACCCTACAATTTAAGATCTCCGACAATATTTATGTAGTACCCAGATCAATAATATTTATGGTAGAAGATCCCTACATTATGTAATTCCCTACTTATTTTGAAAACTACCTCCAAATATTCATGTCATGTAAAGCGTTTTTTAACGGCTTCACATATGTAGAGTGAATCTTGTACTAAATCAACGGTGTTGAGGTTATAAATTTTGTAACTGCGTGCGTGGACGCTAAGTGTACACCAGACTGATTGATTCACTACAAGATTCAATACAATTGTCGGAATCGCGGGAGGCCTAAACGCTCGGTCACCCTTGATTCTTCTTATGACAGATTGTATAGTGATGAAATTTTCATAAGTAGTGTAGCGGACGCTAAACACTGCATACGGATACCTTAAAATTATTACCTGTGAAGAATGAGCATATAAAATCATACAGGTCGAGCAAAAATCCCGATGTAGATAATTTACGGGACTGCGTCTCTAATAAGTTCTGAAGGATTAAAAGACGGTACTTGGACCAAATATCGTTCAGAATATACTTCGAGAACAGAGTCTTGTCGGGTTTTAAGCTCTATTGTAGGAAATTATATGATCTCTGGCTGCATCTGCGGTATTGTTGATGTATTCGCTCCTAAGTCGAGGTCGGTAACAGATAAAAGCTGATATATGAGCAGGTAAGGACAAAGAATAAATATCTCGATCTGACCCCACTCGCTACATCCACTTAGACCTGTTCCAATATCCAGCTTAATTCAATTATTCCAATGATCGTATTCGATCGGTTCTTGATGATATAGAACGTATCAGACACAATAATTGACAGGCTTAAGAAATAATCGAACTCAGAAAACGAATTAAAAAATTGAAATATATTATAATAAAATATATGATCTCACAGTGCAGATTCAGAATATAATTTACAGATTGAAAGTGGTTTAACATTAACAAAAATGATTAGCAATTTTCTTGTACTTGCATGATACCATGCATGATCCGACAGAATTTTACAATTGATAAAATTTAACAGTTTTGAAAAAATAGTGAAGAATGAATAAAAAATGTTTTTTAAAATTGTTCGGGGTCGTGGTTCTGGCAGCGGAGGATAGTTAATCAACTACAAATTCTTAGAAATTCTATATGAATAAATTCTAGGCTCTTAAATGCTAAAGCGCTTGTCGGCGTGGCCAATAATTTAACGAAGAAAATTTTATATCTTTCTGCACTGAAATATTTTCGAAGCGTAGATTTGGGCCCCTTTAAACTTATAACTCACGTGAAATTCCTTGGCGGTCGTGGTTTTCTTCTTTAGATCAAAATCGTTTGATCGGCAGCAGGTCCAGGCTTTGATTTCAGCACGTGGGGAATTTTAATTTAATATTTCCTTCACCAAATTAATTAAGGGATGATTTAACTTTAAACTTTTAATTTATCGATTGATGAAAATAAATTTACAAATAACAAATAGATTAGCCTAAAATATTGGCTCACAAATAAAAAATATAAAATCGAACAAGAATTTTTTACGAATAGGTCTTGGTAACTATAAAGAGATCTGAACGGTGAGGATTTCAAAAGGGAAGTGCTGTCTTTTTCTCTAAGCTTCTTGGCTAGACCTTTCTTCTGAGAATCTCGGTGTAGTAAATTTGCATAAAAATTTGCCATTGGTAGAACGATTGTGACGTAGACGTGACGTCAGTGGCAGGCAGTAGAGTATAATTCCTTTAATTACAATAATAACTTAGTTTATATAATTCTTAAAACTGCTCAATCTTCTAGACCTAGTCCCTCTTATACAATGTATATGTGCTAGCGTATATGTTAAGGCAGGTTTGTTGTCTGATAGTAGATTAACATATGTTGTTTTCAAACGATCACCTTTTTGGTGCTATGCACTATGATTGGCTTAGGCTTGCCAAAGAGATTTAACCACCATGTGGTTCAGTTGAAGTAATAATTAATAAATTAATATTCTTATACAATTCTTATTATGTTTGAGACTGTTATAATTAATTTCTGCTGTTTTTATCAATAATATGCTGTTTATGATATGACCTAGTTAGTTACAATAAGACCTGACATATAATATAATTTCTTGAGTAATAAATAATTTTCAACAATAATACATACATTTTTATTTTTTATTCGAAATTCTTGGTCCTTTTATTGATAGTTTTTATAATTTTTAGAAATGATATTATACTTGGCATGAAACCGGCATGACATTTGACAATACTTTGAATCAGTCAGCTGCGTTCGAACTGCTTTAAAAACATCTGATCGATAGTAAACAAAGTGTAACCTCAAAATTCAATGAGCAATTCATAAATAATTCGTGCTTTATTTGCAAAATAATTATAATTTTATTGAATAATTTTCTAGAAAATATTCGGTATAGAACGGTACTCTTATCTAATATACAGTTACTGATAAGTAAGCTTTATCGCTCGGTCGCTAACTATTCCTTTAGCAAATTCTTTCATTTTAAAAGGTAATCACAATTTTCTCTCTTCTCATGAGATCTATTTGAAAGATTCATCACACAAAGTATATGTTTGTGTGTGTGTATGAGTGTATGTGCATCTGTGTACACGATATATTATCTCCCAATTAACGGAATGACTTGAAATTTGGAATGTAAGGTCCTTACAATATAAGGATCTGACACAAACAATTTCGATCAAATGCGATTCAAGATGGTGGCTGAAATGGCGAAAATGTTGTCAAAAACGGGGTTTTTTCGCGATTTTCTCGAAAACAGCTCCAACGATTTTGATTAAAGTCATACCTGAAATAGTCATCAATAAGCTCCATCAACTGCCACAAGTCCCATATCTGTAAAAATTTCAGGAGTTCCGCCCCATCTATGCAAAGTTTGATTTTAGATTCTTAATTATCAAGCTTCAGATACAATTCAAACAAAAAAAATTGAGTGGAATAGATAAGGATGAGAATCTCTACAATTAATGTTCATTAACATTTTCACCTAAAATTAAAAATAAACTCGAAAATCGAGAAAATGTGATTATCCAATTGCAAACTATTGGCAACTGTTGATTCTATTAAATGATTCACTATGAAGAGATAGCAGACCAAATACCTACTATTAGGTACTGACATAAGTAGGTATAAGTAATAGTTGGTATTGGCAGACCTCGTGTGTCTCCAGCGTTATTACCCTGTCACCAGCTGGCTCTAATCTTTGAATAGTAGACTTGAGCGCGGAAACACTACCGTAGCGTCAGGTGATCTATTTTCATAACGGCAAGGAAAGTTGTGTGAGTGCGCCACACCAGATTTTTTAACTTAAAATCTTTGTAGTGTAATATTTATTTTGTCCAAGTTTATTCATCTTCTGTAACTCATTTTGTTTCTATAACTGGGCACCCGCCGAAAAACCTTTTTGTTTGGCAGGATCCTCAACTGTTTATATTGTGAATAGAAAAAATTTGATTTGATTTGATTCGATTGCATGTAGGCTGTAGACCAAAAAATATGAGGTTGAGAATAGGCTATAGCCTCTCAATATGCTCTTGTATTGTGGATTATTTAACAGTATTAAATTGTGTCATTGCGGATTTGTTGAAATCCACTAATAGGAGAAGATATTTAAATTTCATGTAAATTCAGAAATAGGAAGTATCGTCGAAAATGAATAAGGGAAGAGATCGACCGGGATGCCAACCAATATGAGAGCAGGAGACTGAATCCCTTATAATAATAAATTTTATTCATTAACAAAGTTTATATCTCAAAAATTTCTAATAAGTAATGAACCTAACTCAGTGAAGTCGCTCTATGACATGAGTGATTTAATTAATTATCCCCATTGGGGGGAAGATGACAGCAGCCCACCAGAAAAAGACATAGGACACACGAGGCGAATCCATGTCACATCTTTAAATTTGTGAAAAATCTATGCACGTGACTTACAAAGAAATAATTTTCAGAGGGCCCTCAGTGCAACGAATTAATAGAGATTTCATAAAGCTTGCTCATTGAAGGTTTTACTTGAAAATCAAGCTGGATTTGAATTCAATTGTGCAAGTAG
The DNA here is from genome assembly GCF_014356525.2 of Nilaparvata lugens. NCBI lineage: Eukaryota > Metazoa > Arthropoda > Insecta > Hemiptera > Delphacidae > Nilaparvata > Nilaparvata lugens. The sequence continues at coordinate 29,604,922 of NC_052509.1, forward strand.
TTATAAATAAGGGAAAAGTCTTATTGAGAACATTGATAAGAATTAAATATTCAAATATATATCACTATTCAAAGTATTAGATATGCTCAGTTAATGATGTATTTAAATATCAGTATTATTATAATAAGAATTACAAGAACTTATTGGCTGACTGCCAGCTGGGCACTTGTAACTCCAAAAGGACGTTACAAAGGGTAGGCTACTGAGATTTAGATATTTTTCATTTATTAAAATTGAATAGTTATTTTCCCATATTGTGATACAATCTCAGTACAACAATGCTCATACCAGAATAAAAATTTAGCTTCGGAAGTACAGATCTAGAAATCAAAATGCATTTCTAAGCTTGATAGAGCATTCGTTCCTGAAATATTTTCACAACAGTACAATAAATCAGTAATAAAACAGTTCAGGTATAACTGATAGAAGAATACAATACAAATAACAATAATTTTCAAAGTAGAAAAACGGACCTGAGCTGATAACAAACCAGCAACAGAAATGAGCTTCAGGCTTTGCTTTTTTGGTCGAGTGAAGGCTACTCACCTAGAATATTCGTAGATCCAATCGCATTCACAACACAATGTACAAATGGAAAACCAGCAGTCACTAATGCAAGCATGCTGAGTAAAATTGAGTAGTGACCGTATGTAGCCTACTTATTCAATAATGTGCTTACATTTGGAGAAGTAAATGAAGAGGCCAGCTTTGAAAGCGTTTGGGAGTTGTGTCAATAACTGAGTTAGGTCCTGACAATGCAGCATGTCATTATGATCATTGACGATAATGATGGCTAGAGCTATAGTGGCCTGCGTTATGTTAATTGACTTGGGATCGACTGCCATTTGCATATGATTATGCACACACACTGTAATTAGCTGGGACCCCTGAATATTAGTGCTTTTCTCCAACCTCCTGATACAATATCATTCAATTCTCATCAGGTTCACTGTACCACTCGTCTTGCTGCGCTGAATTTAGAATGGAATTGCATTCACCCTTGTAGATTCTGATTAGATAATAATACCATACTTTCTTGAAATGTTGGAGAATGATGATTGCACAAAGTATGGAAGATTGAAAATGCACTCTTCATGAGTGAGTGGGCTGTAGACTGGTGCAAGTTGTAACGTGGTAAGGTGGGCCGTCCACTAGTACCGTTTTCGTCCGATCTAGCATCGGCCGAAAACTACCGAACGCGACCGAACGATTCCCCAAGGAAAGAAATTGGTCGTGCATTGCAACAGATTCAGACGGCAGTGCACGGCCGTCTCCGGCCGATCAATTTTCCGATCCGAATTGAATGGGATTTTCCGGCTCTATCCGGCCGAACTAACTAGTCGAGCTGAGACAACAAAGTATTCCTAACCTAAATTTTTTTAACAGTCTTGTTTGCTTTTGTTTTTTGGAGTTGTTCTGTTTCATAAAGTTGTAACTATGGACAATGAAATTTCATAAGTTTGGTTCAAGAGCATGTTCCATTGTGGGATATGCGAGACAAAAGATATCATCGTCGTGTTCAAGGAATTTGTGAACAAATTTTGTTTGATAATATATAACTCATTCAGTGGATTTTTGTTGGAGGTAACATTGTTGCAATGCATAACTAATTAAGTGGATATTTGTTTATTCAATTTTCAAAATATCAATATAATTATTGTTTATGAGAAATTTTGGTGGTGGCTCTTGTAACATTAAATTGTTTGAACTGTGATATCCATCATTTGTAATGAATGATTGGTGACCTGTTTGTAAAGGGATAAAAGGGGGCGATCCACCAGTTCCCAGACGGAAGCACTGTAATATTGTTGTTGCGTAGCATTTGATGGTAGAGCAAAAGCAGTTGGTTTTTTTTATTATCAACTAGATGATTTTCTGAATTTGAAAGAAAAAAATTTTTTTAAGGAGTCAGATTTATTTTATTTAAAAAGAAGAAATTTCTGTTTGATTTAAATGTGAATTTTAACATATTTTGGTTTTATAAAATTAGTTATGCTACAACTATTCTAATACAGAACAATTAAGGAAGGTTATGGAATTTTTAGCATTCAATCAATTTTGAAAAATTAAAATAAACTTGTTTCCAATGACTTTACAAAACGTTAGACAGAATTGTGTTGGGCAGATTATTGTGTTTTTTATTCAAACAAGTTATATGACAGTTTAAAAAGCATTATCCATTTATAATTAATTTGGAATTTCTAAAATCAAAACAATATTGAAAAATAAATTGAATGTGGAACGATACCGTTATACTGTTGATGTCCATCCTAAGCTGCCATGGTCTGAATGGAGAACCAGGGGATGTCCATCCACGGGTCAGCTCGGTCTGTCTCAGGAGGTAGGCGATGGAAAAGTGTGTGAAATTATTCAGAAGAAAAGTGGAAAGCTTTTTTCACTAGCTGGCTGGAGGGGAGACTAGAATGCTAGCCCCACTTCTACCTCTCCTCAGCGTTTTTACTCTGTCAGCTAAAACTGTCTGATCAGTTTTTAAAGTTGAAAAAAATTTATTTCTCTTCTTAGGGAAGAAACTGATGTTTGGGGGTTTGTCAAACCTGGTTCATGACATCTCCCCCTCCTCCACTGTGACAGCCGACCCTGGCTGTACATTCTTGACTCAATGGGCTTGCTACAAAATGTTTTTACTTTAGAAAATAATTATCAAACTCTTTGCGGTTCCCTTCAGGAACTGTGACAAAGACAATAATTTTCAAGTATGGTTTAAAATTATTTCCCAAAATATACAGTATATATATAGTAGAAATATACTCAACCACATATGTTAACCTTATACAGTGTAATTCATTTTATAATATATTAAATGGCTAAAATCAAATTTTCATTGATCCCTAAGTCTAATAGCTCTGATAAGTGGCACATAGTCAAGAATCATACAATAATATTTTCAAGTATCCAGAACTTTTCTTAATCTCCTATTAATCCAAGAAAATTTGTATAGTAATCCCAAAACTCTAACCTTTCTTTAAGTTCCCCTAATAGGTCTATCTACTCAATTCCCCTATGAAATCATTTTATCCATTCACCCCTATTAAAACTGTAACATAAAGTCACTTATATTTAATAAATGATGTTGTATGCAACAATCGATATTTTCAGTAATAAAAGATTGTTATTAAATATTCAGAGTAGTACTTCCTAAAATATATAGCATTGATACCAATTGATTAAACTTATCATACATTTCCCATAACCTATGTAGTAATAGTTCTTGTAATAGCAATTGACTACACGATAAAGAGAATTTATTTCCAATTTCCAATAGGTGAAAAAGTCTTATTTATTTCAATTGGAAATAATTCATTGTAATATTCATCTTGGTAGTCCAGTAGATTACATCTAATCTTTGCTTATTTACAATAATAAAATTGAAAAATGATTCTATACTAATAAATTCCATCAATTATTAGAATTCATGATTAATGCAGTGCTGATAGGTTTTATTAATTATTAAAATTCAATAATAATACTTTTTTCAAATTATAATATAGTAATCAATAATATCGATTGAATATAATTCAACTATATTAATAATGAAAATTCAATCATATTTTACACGAAATATTTATCCTTAATTACAATCTTTCTATCAGATAATTATTGAGTAAACACATTTTATGATGAAGAATGAAAAATATATGTCAGTGAATGATATTTGATCAATTATGTATAGAATAATATTCGATAATACAACTTTTAATTAAACTTCATTACATATATAATAATAGTTCCTAAAAAATATTTATTCTTGATTGAAATGAATCCTTTTTGTAGAGAAATACGTATAAATAAACATGGCAATGTATTGTGTGTAGATAAAAACAAGAATAGTCTAATATAGATATGAGTTCACATTTTTAGTAGGTACAAATAATTATGTGATAAATCAATCAAATGAGACAAAAATCCTTAACAATTTTTATTAAAAATTAAAAAAGCGATTCTATTTTAATTAATCAATCTCGTAGAGTTGATTGTGAAAACTATACATAATTTCAGTCCTTCAACTCCACCATTTGAATGGCGTGCTTCTGTTGAGATTTTCGGATAATCAGTAGCATGTGAATCTTCAGTAACAAGTATAATAATGCCAAAGTGATTATTCCTAACCAAGCATGAATAAAATAGAATGCCATGGAAGTGGAATTGAAAATATCATGCCAACTGTTTGGTAGTGTTACTTTTTCGAATAAATCTGGAGCTATATTATTATGAATAAACAGAGTTGGTACAGTAACATTCCAGTCATCTTTTAAAATATCTGAGAAATTATCAAAATGCGGATTGTTATGGGGCTGGAAGGAATCTATTTTTAGTGATTTAATATTTAGCCAGTGAAGAGGTAAAGAATGTTGGATTTTGGGAATGATTGGTGCACGGGATTCACAAGGAAAGTTTGTTCTAATTAATGTCTTATTTTTGTACTGTAGCTCACAGCTGCACGGGATAGATAGCCTATATGTAGAGTTCCTGGAAGATTTGTGGATAATATGTGATCTTCCCCTTCTTCACATTTAATTGTGGTTCCTGGCTGGTTGTTTGTTAGACTACATAGAACTCCGTCGGCGATACTTCTGTAATCTCACTATCTGTGCTGCTTGTGCAGGAGAACACACAAAACTGTTGTAGCTGCTGAAGAGTTGATGACGCTACTAAATATTCTGTACACTTTGATGATAATTTTCCCGAATGTTGTTGTCTAGGTAGATAGCAAAGCGTTGTTGTTTGTACTGGACAAAGCTCCAATTGCTTTCCAGTTAGAACTTGAATTGTTTCTTCGCTTCTCGCTATTTCATCGCAATTCATCTCTGGGTAGCCAACATGATTGATTTTTCCAGAATAGCGGGGTTGGAATGTATTTGAATAATGTGAAGTTAGATGTTTTTGTGATGAATGGAACTTTCAGTGTGATTGTCACATCCTCCTCTGTTATTTTACATGTCGTTATTGGTAGGTGGTAGAACTGATGATAATCTTCTATGTTAACTGCTATACGTTGATTTGTTGAATCCATATTCCTTTGTAATTGTGAGAGGTCTTTCTTCAACAATTCAGGTTTGATGACGTTCGAAGGGAGTAATTTCTGTTGACACCTCTCTTTAATTGATGTGATGAAATTTCTTCGAGTCAGGATATATAAGTCGGAGTAGAGATGAAAAGTGTAGCCGATTATTAGATTGTAGAGTGATTCATCTGCTTCTAATTTGGAACTCATTTTGTTTTGGAGTTGAAGATATGCTGTGTGGAACTGGTTGGAGATGTCTTTAGTGAATGAGTTCAATTCCGCCGTCACTTTGATTAAATCTTGGTGGTCCTCTTTCACAATACTTTTGAATGCGTTGAGGTGGTCTGTCAGGTGCTGTTCGTTGAATTCAAGTCCATGAAGCTCCCCGTCTGTTGCGGTACCGCAGCAAAAGTGAAAGAAGTTTCCTATTGCATCAATGGACCTTGTAGAACGATTAGATTGTGTAGTTGATAATGTCTGTGGTTTATTGGTGTAGAGAGTGTAGTCCAGGTGCTCATGTTTGATGATGTCATTTGTTGAATTATATAATTGCTCTATAATATTTGCGATAGAGCAATCAGCGTATAAACATTTCGGTGGAAAGACTTTATCTGCTTGAAGTAGAGTCATCTGCGCCGTTGGAAAGTTCATTTTGTAGCTGAGTGGCACAGAAGCTTGATAAACGTGTACATGAGGGATTGGTTGGAGAATAACTCCTGAAAACACCTTGACAGCTGCCGTTTCCATGAACAATATTATCAAAGACATTAGGGAAAGGGTATGAGGAAGCATGACTGAGCGATGGGGTCTGGCTTCTCAGAGTTGATAAGCTATTTATGATAAGTTTATATTGATTATTTGTTCTGCATCTAGAATTACTATTTATTTTTAATTTAATTTGATTAATTAATTATTGTTATTGAAGATTCGCCACTGTAATTTGAAACATATATACAGCCATAATATTTTTTCTCTAATTTAAAATTTGTCCTATTTGTTGGGTTTCTAAAAATTAATTTCTACCTGGAAAGATTCTAATGTAATTAACATACGCTAGCTAATTCCAATAGTGAAATTCACTATCACTCATCAATACATTCATATATTAATGATTATTCACTCATTATTACTTGCATATGAATAATAATAATAATTAGGCCTATTATATACAAAAAATGTCCAGTCAATAATCATGAATATACCAATCAATGTTCAAAAAAATTAAATATAACTTAATAAAATTGACTTACAATATTTAGGCTAAGATAAAACTTAAAAAGAAAGATAAAAATGAAATAAATTAATACTTAAACATACTTATACTAAATTTACTTGTGTGATTGTTGCGTTGACCGCTCGTTCACCGGCTCGTCGTTCGCGTAGTCGCTGATCGCACGGGTCTCTCGGGTTTGGAGCAGCTTGGTTTCGCTGTCCAAGTCCTATTCGTTCGACAGCTCAGGCGATTCGTCGTCGTTCACGTAGTCGCTGATCCGTGTGATTTTTGAAGTCGCTTTTGGGGCGTAGTCCAAGTGCTACTCGATCGCCGGCTCTCTGGCGACTTGTCGTTCACGTAGTCGCCGATCCGTGATTCTGTAGTGGCTTGGTCTCGTAATGAAAGTCCTACTCGATCTGCAGTTTGGGAAGGAGGCGCAGTGTAGTCGCTTATCTGTTGCAACAGGTTGGCGCCCCGTTACTGCTTAGTAGAAAAGTTCTTAATCTGTTGACAAAATTTACAATATATTATTATTTAGATCTAATTTTATTCTTCAATAAAATGTACAACGGAATATCACATAATCATTAAACATTTTAATCTTCATTTCTATCAAAGTTGTCTCTCTCATAGTAGGGCTTCAACCTGTTGATATGTACAATTTCGTGGAACGGTTGTCCACGCCTCGAGTTAATTATTTCGAAGTTCTTAGGAGACAATCTTTTCGTGACTTTGAAAGGTCCACGGTAAGGGTGATTCAATTTTTTACAGGAGTCTGGCTGTGCTTGAGGGTAGGCAACTAGAACATTTGTTCCTAGTTGGATACTCAAGTCTCTGTATTTCTTGTCATGGGTTTCTTTTTGTTTCTCCTGAACCTCACTCATAATTTCAGGCAAACTTTTTCTGATTGCCACTAGCTCATTAAGGACATGCATCCTGTCTTGCTTGATTGCACTCGGCAGGAAGGCTATGTCTAATGGGCTTAGTGGATGGAAACCGTGGAGTAGGTAGAAAGGAGAATAACCCAGAGAACTTTGCTTTGAAATATTATAAGCAAAACAGACATGACGAATATTGGAATGCCAGTTATTTTGTTAAATGTTCGAATAACACCTGAGCATTGTAACAAGCGTGGCATTATAACGTTCTGTTACTCCCTGAGTTGTGGGCATGTAACTTGATCCAGATTTTTGGGAAACTTCAAGTGATAAACACATCTCTTTGATAAGTTCGGCTTTGAAATTCGTACCATTGTCGGTATGAATAGTTCTGGGTAGACCATACAAAGAGGCGAAATTCAAAATGAGAGTTGCTGTATGTTTAGCGTCTATCGCAGTAGTTGGTTCGCAATACGCAAACCGTGTTGTGCGGTCTAGTGCCACAAAAATATATCTATATCTGCCACCTGATAGCGATAAGGGCTCTACCGCATCAATACAGACGGTGCTTAGGGGTTGATCCGTGATTGCTATTGGGCGCAGTAAGCCAGTAGGGCTACTGGCTTTTCTCTGCTCGTTTTGGAGATTTGACAAGTTGGGCAAGATTTAACATAGTCTATTACATCTTGGCGCATGGATGGCCAGTAGTACTTGTATTTTATTTTCGACAAGGTCTTATCAATCCTAAGGTGAGCACCATAATTTATATCATCATGATATTGCTTTAGTATTTGCTGAATAGCACTACCTGGTACTGCCAAGAGGTATTGCAGCCCTGTTTTAGTTTGCTCTTTATAAAAGAGAATATCATCGCGTAGGGTATAGTTGCGTGATTTTCGCGCAATTATTTTATCTGCTTTATCTAGATCAAATTGAGCATTGTAAATCTTACTCAGGAAAGGATCCTGTTTTTGCAGTAATCCTATATTAACAGTCAAAATATTGTTTATATTTTGCCATTCTTTTTCAATTGTTTTTTCTATTGGCGCTCTGGAGAGGGCATCAACTAATTGTAACGATTTTCCAGGCTTATATACAATTTCAAAGTCGTATTGTACCAATTTCGCAGCTAACTTCGCTAAGCGTGAATTTGGTTCTCGTATGCTTTTGTAATATTGAAGACTTGCGTGATCAGTTATTACTTGAAAATGTTTGTTAATGATTAGCGATCGGAAATGATTCACACTATAAGTTACGGCAAGCATTTCCAAGTGAGTAGCGGGCCAGTTTTGTTCATTGTTAGTAAGTCTGCGAGATACGTAAGCTACTGGTTTTATTATAGCATCCGTATCTTTCTGTGCTAAGCAAGCAGCGATCCCTATGGAACATGCATCCGTAATAACATACGTATCTTTGTTATCACATAAGTGGGATAGTATTGGCTGTGTCATTAAATAATTTTTCAAGTCATCAAACGCATTTTGGTGGCTCTCGTGCCATTCAAATTTGGCGTCTTTATGAGTCAATTGTGTAAGAGGGTATGCTCTTTTGGAGAGACAGGGAATGAATTTCCTATAAAATGATGTAGCTCCAAGAAATCTTTTAACTTCAGTTATATTGGTAGGTTTGGGCATTTTTTTTTATAGCCTCTACATTTTCCGGAAGTGGCGAAATTCCCTGGTCTGATACCATGTGCCCAAGAATTTTCAATGATTTATAGCAAATTTTGGATTTTTCGGGGTTTAATTTCAGATTTGCTGCTCTCAGTCTTCTAAACACTTCTTCTAGATGTTTCTTGTGGTCATCAAGTGTAGAATTCAGTGAGATAAGAAATGTTTGAGGGCTGACGTGTTTTAATTGAGCTCCCAGTTTTCCTGATTTTATAGTGGGTTTTTGTCTGTGTATCCAGCTGAAACTTTGCACACGTGTTGTTGTGAATAGTGGCTACAGGACTGCGTTTTTACTTTTCCTTCACACCTAATCTGAAGCGGTGAAACCACATATTTTCTTGCTCCATGCCGTCTCCGCCTGTTACTCGTGCGGCTGCTGGTTCAAAATTTGGCAAAGATAAGGCCAACCTTATCTCTCATTCACCGGCTGGGCAGCAGCGATTTAATCAACATCAACAACAACAAAGAGGGGTTGAATCAGCCGCATACTTCTTCGTCTTGCTCAATAGCTGACGGCGTTCCTGTTTCCATGACGACCGAAGGACAGTTGGAGGCGGCTCTCGAGAAACTGCTGTCAAGTGATGCATTTGTTGACAGAATTGCTGCCCGTCTTGAGGAGCGCTTGTGCGAGCGTCTCTCTCAGACAATTAGTGCACAGGTTCTCACTGATCTCGATGGACGGCTTGAGGCGGTGGCGCGGAAAGCTAATGATGCTGCAAATGAGTTGGTCAACATCAGAACTCGTATCGCGGATCTTGAGGATAGTTTCGACTCTCGACTTGATGAATTGGCTCAATACTCCAGGAGAAATAATATTCGTTTATCCGGTGTTCCTGAGGGCGAAGGGGAGGATGTGACTGGAGCCGTCGTTAGCCTGCTCAACGACAAGCTGAAGGTCGAGATTGTGCCGGCCGACATTGACAGATGCCACCGTGTCGTCGCCCGATCGCCCCTGCTCCAGCCGGCGGCCCGTCCTTTGCGCGTGAGCCACGCCACAGACAGATACTCATCAAGTCTGTAAGTTATCAGAAGAGGAATTTGGTTATTTCAAACAGGCGCCAATTGAAGGGTTCCGGCTTATCTGTGTATGAGGATCTCACTATGAAGTGACGTGTCTTGTTTAGAGAAATGTGTGGAAGATTTGGTTTTAGAAATGTGTGGAGTCGTGATGGTGTTGTGTATTGGAGGCTGAACGGGAGGGTGGTCTCTCAGTTCTCAAACGGCCGTGATAGTGTTGTGCATGAAAATCAATTATTGCAATGAGTGTGTATTGGCTATAATTCACACGTATGAAAGTGATTTTTTTTTCTTTTTATTGAATCTTTTGTAGGTGTATCTTAAGTTTATTTTCTCCACTCTCCTGCTTGATAGCTGAATATCCTGTAATTTCTTAATGTGTATGAATCTCTCTGGATGAAAACGGCAGAAGAGAAGATTTGACATGTAAGACGGGCTTTTTTGCTCCAAAACCCCCTCCCCCCTCTCCCCCTCGTCCATCCCTCCTCCCCTTCCCCCCACCTGTAGGGTGGGGGGTGTTCTAAAAATAGATTTCCCCTTCCCCTTGCCCAGTGGAGGTGAGGGGGATGAAAAGAGAGAGATATATCTTTCTCCCTTTCTCTCTCCCCTCCCCCTTGCCCAGTGGATGTGAGGGGGTTGAAAAGAGATATCTTTCTCTCTCTCTCTTTCTCTCTCCCCTTCCCCTTGCCCAGTGGGGGTGAGGGGGTTGAAAAGAGATATCTCTCTCTCTCTCTCTCCCCTTCCCCTTGCCCAGGTGAGGGAAAAAAAAATTTCCCTTTTTGGAGGAAAAATTCCCTCTCTATACTGACAGATTAAAGTGAATCCATATTTCTACATCTAATGCTATACTGTCAAATTGAAGTGAATGCTGGATGAGGGAAAAAAATCTCTTTGAGAGGGAAAAATTCTCTACTGTCAAATAAAAGTGAATCCATTCTCAAATTCTCTACTGTCAAATTAAAGTGAATCCATATTACTACATCTATACTGACAGATTAAAGTGAATCCATATTGCTATACTGACAGATTAAAGTGAATCCATATTCCCATACTGACAAATTGAGGTGAATGCTAGATGAGGGAAAAATTCCCTTGGTGTCAGATTAAAGTGAATCCATATTTCTAATGCTATACTGACAGATCAAAGTGAATCCATATTGCTATACTGACAGATTAAAGTGAATCCATATTACCATACTGACAAATTAAAGTGAATGCTAGATGAGGGAAAAATTCCCTTGGTGTCAGATTAAAGTGAATCCATATTTCTAATGCTATACTGACAGATTGAAGTGAATCCATATTTCTAATGCTATACTAACAAATTGAGGTGAATGCTAGATGAGGGAAAAAAATCTCTTTGAGAGGGAAAAAATTCTCTACTGTCAAATTAAAGTGAATCCATATTTCTACATCTAATGCACGTGTGCTCACTCGTCACCCTCTCCCCCGTCTAGACAAATGACACGTGCGCTCTGCTCTCTGCTAGGTTCCTCTAGAATAACTCCTGCATCGAAAACCGTTACATTCTGTTACATGAAAAAATGTCTAAATCGATTTATCATCTGTGACATGTGTTTAGCCTTTAAAGTTACTTCACTCTCTCTCGTAATATCTCATCCTTTTACAAGATTTATGTAGAAAACCGATATAGTCAAAAATGACTAGGGTGAAATTTGAAACTGCAGGTGTTTAAATACTTCACTCTCTCTCACACAAGTGTTTATGCAATCAATCATAGTCAAAAAATGTCTAGGGTGAAATTTGAAACTGCAGGTGTTTAAATACTTCACTCTCTCTCACACAAGTGTTTATGCAATCAATCATAGTCAAAAAATGTCTAGGGTGAAATTTGAAGCAGGAGGGCTGTACTTCACTCTCTCTAATAATATGACATCCTTTTACAAGATTTATGTAGAAAACCGATATAGTCAAAAATGTCTAGGCTGAAATTTGAAACTGCAGGTGTTTAAATACTTCACTCTCTCTCACGCAAGTGTTTATGCAATCAATCATGGTCAAAAATGTCTAGACTGAAATTTGAAACAACATGTGTTGAAGTTCACTCTCTCTCATGCAAGTGTTTATGCAATCAATCATACTCAAAAAATGTCTAGGGTGAAATTTGAAGCAGGAGGCCTGTACTTCACTCTCTCTAATAATATGACATCCTTTTACAAGATTTATGTAGAAAACCAATATAGTCAAAAATGTCTAGGCTGAAATTTGAAACTGCAGGTGTTTAAATACTTCACTCTCTCTCACGCAAGTGTTTATGCAATCAATCATGGTCAAAAATGTCTAGACTGAAATTTGAAACAACATGTGTTAAAGTTCACTCTCCCTCACACAACTGTTTACAAGATTTTATGTTTTCGGAGCCAATATAAAGTCTTTATATTATTTGACTAAATCCATTTTTTCTGTAATAATTTGTACTACCTGATTTTCGGAAAGGTTGTGTTCCTTGGCCTCAATCCAGTTCATGTGAAAACTTACCTGGGCATATTTTGATACAATGTCCAGGGCCACTCTGTGGATGAATAAATTCAGATAGTCAATGAATGGAGCCAAACATTGCAGTCTCATGACAGTACCCTCTCCCGAATTTTTAATTGCCTCAGCTATTTCATCACGAATGCTTTTCACAGCGACTCCCATCTCGTTTTTCTTAATAAAATCTCCTATATCATTTTTAGTTGCGTACTTTTCTGCAATTTGCTTAATTAGAATAGCAATAGCATCTTTTGTAATGAACTGTTCAATACCTTCCATAATATTAGCTCTTATTGCACTCGCCATTTCAGATAATCGTTTTTCAAACTCTTCCTTTGTTAATGAAGAACTAATCAATTTCTGCAAAGCAGATTCTAAATATTGCTTATCAATTGACGATGGCTGTGTTTCATTTACTTTAGTAAAAATTTCTGTACTAAGTTGTTTTAATTTAGTATTGAGATAGTTTCTGTCCAGCACCTCCAAATTCTTAATTTTATCTGATACGGCTTTTAATTTCTCATCTAAATAAGCTTTATCAACTTTATCATTGTTAATACTGAGCAACTGAGATGAAAAGCTGTCTGTTAATGTTTTCACTTCACCTAGAGTGGATTCTAAATTTAGAGTTCTCTCTGCAATAGCTTTATCGATATTAGCACTGAAATTTTGTAATGTACTTAGAATATGTTCTCTTTCAATTATGCTCACTCCAATATTCTTTGTATTTTCCGAAACGAGTTTGGTTATTTGCGAATCTAAATAAAATTTCACAGCTTCGCTGATTCCTTGTTGATTTATCGATTCGATTATCTTCTGTGTTATCGAGTCAATATCACACGTAAGATTAGCAACAGCTCTGCTAGCACTAGCCATATCAATTCGACCGAATCGATGTAGAGTCATCGTAACACTAAACAATTAATTTTGCTTCTTTTAGCTCTTCAATTATAGACGCGATCTCAATATCATGCCCGGTGTTGCCAGTAGCTTTTGAGGAATAGAGTAAATTTAATCTTCCCACTAATTCGTCAAAATTATCAAAGTATTGATAAATTCTATCATGAGAATTATTTTTTGCAAATTTCAATAAACCCCACCCCTTCTTTTTACTAATTTTTTTACTGGGAAATAAATTTTGAATCATTTGCGATTTAATTCCCTGATTCGTTTAACATAGCCTCTTCGATCTAAATGTATGCCTGTAAGTGTTAAGATTTTTTTATACTTATCCAGATCTCTCTGATTATAAAGATTTGAGTTTGGTCTCGCACTGAATAATAACTCAAGTAGACCATGTGTTAAACGAAATCTTTCATTATTAATATCTATATAACCGTTATCGAATATTACTTGCTGATTTCCAATATAATACACGTCATCTTTAGAATTATATGAAATTCCATGACTGATTGAATTATTCAATTTTTCCGCATGAAACGTTTTTAGATATTGTGACAGCACATCATCGTTTCTGCTAGAACCAAGTAAACTGTTTTCAAATTTAGTCGAGCTTAAAAAATTGTCTGTTGAACTCTCATAACTCTGTTCATCCCCCTCCTCATTATCATCAATTTCCATACTCTCCTCTTTTACTTCTTCCTTTTTTGGTTTTACACCAGAGTGTGAGAATTTGTTTTTTCCCAGTTCAATTATGGGCTCTATCAACGGCGAGAGTGTTTTCCTATTGTATTCCTCTGATCGTTTTTCAAAATTGACTAAGCTTTTATGCTTCTCTCTAATTACTTTTCTCAATTTCTTAATCTTTTCGATAAAACCAACGTTCTTTCTATTCAGTTTTCTGCTGCTGTATGACAACATGACTGCACAAAGAATTAATCTCTACTGAACGGTAAGAAACGTATCGAGCGAATCTCGGTATTTGCCGCTATTAATTCCACACTCGCTCATAATAGTTACAAAATTATGAGGTTTACGATTCCAAACTTTATGACAAAGTTTAACGAAATCTTTATAAGAAATATCTCCTCCAACATGATCTCTGTGAATTAATTTCAGACTCAATAAATCTACCTTGAAGATTATAATCATATTCGCATTGTCCCTAGTGAAATGTTTCTGTGTAGCTCCATAACTCTGAATTAAATATGCAGTGTCAATATTACGATGTCGTCCCATGGTAAAATATTCTCTTATTTGAGGTACGTGATTAAGTTGGAAGTCGTCGAATATGACAAGAGAAAATTGTTGAATTTTGTTCGGGTGAGGTATAGATTCCGAATTGCTGTTTATATGAAATTCAATACCCTTCATTTTTTAAAAGACTTCTCTCAAAAACAAGTACTTATCTTGATACTCGCTCTTCGTGTGCAAGTATATAGTTTTAAATCTCAACCCATTCTTTGAAAAAATTAAATTTAATAGCAAATTGGTCTTGCCACAGCCTGAAGAGCCTATTATAAGGATCCTTGCATTATGTGGTAACAACTTACCATTTTTACACCATGTCGGCATTTCTTTCTCTCTTATAACATTGTCGAAATTTACTATCGGAATCATGTTAGTCATGTGTACAGCATGTGATTTGATAAGGAACTGATAAGTTATCAGAGAGGAGGGCGAGTCAGCACATGGCTAGACAGAGGCTCCCTCCCACTGATAGAAGTTTCTCACTTCAACTGGCCCTCTCTTTCCCGCACCCTCTTCACGAGAATGCATCTGTTGCTTGAGCCTTAGCAAATTAGGAAACTTTAGATTGAAATGAAAAGCAATGTTTGATGAGGAGCTATTATATTTTCAACGAATGTACATCATGATATTTACACTGAATGGAATGTATTTACAATAGATTATTCACAATAAATGTACATGATATTTACAATAGATTACAAAAGATTTTTTTCATCTAATAGTTGATCTTTACTAATATAACTAGGTGTTGAAAACCCAATCCATTTCACTAGCAATCCTTTTTTATCACGTTTTAATATTTTTTCAATCAAATACACTTGTCTCTCCGATTCATTTGATTGTGTTTTTTTAATTTCTTCTGCATAAAACCTACCACTAATTACTTCTCCGTTTAGATCTCGCAAGCTATGTTACAGGTTGAGAAGGAAATATAGAATGAATTACAAAATACTCTGCGCTCCAGTTTATGTTATAAGATTCATCAAAAAGAACCCTTTTCTTTGAGATTCGTACAACATCTCCTAGCTTAAATTTCGGTTTTGAATTTTTCAATTTATATCGTCTATTGAATGCAGAATTCAAAGACATTAAAACATGATTACGATCTTTTTTCCCCACATCTTTAGGTTTCATTCTAATGGATGAATGCATTGTTGCATTATAATCACGAACATAACATCTCTAGTTGTGATATCCAGTTTTTGGTTCCATGTTCAGTTAAATATCTATAATTTTTGCTTTAAGTGTTCTATTGAACCTTTCAACTATGGAGGCTTTCTTATCGGTAAAAACATGATAATGTTTAATACTATATCTATCTAATAACGCTTTAACTTTTGAATTAAAGAATTCTGTTCCCTGATCTGTTTGGAACAGCTTAACTCCCTTATTTTTAGAAATAATTGGTTCGAGAGCATTAAATACAGATTGGCTTGCCTTGTCTTTTAATGGTACACAATATGCAAATTTTGAAAAACAATTAATAACAGCTAAGATATATTTGTAACCCTTATTAAAACGCGATAAACTCGTCATCTCAATGAGATCTGCTTGAAGCAAGTCTTTTTCACTTTTCAACTCATATTTGCGAGTGGAATAGTTCACACGCGGCACACTATGAAGCTCTAAAGCTAGCTTAGATCTAATAATATCCATGATATTTACAACAGTCAAATCAGTGGTGTTGGATGATTGTCACGGGACATACTGAGCAATCAGTTAGAGTGTTGTGGGCACTCTATAATGTCCAAATGGGAGAGTATCAACACCATTCTCAGCAATGTACCTCTTATCATCATAAGGACTCAAACAGATTTTTGCACATTCAACCTGATACATGGTGTGATTATAGGATCTTAACATATTAAATTTTTCAATGTGTTCACTACGTTCAAACAATGATTTCTTATATAAATTAAAATTAAGTTTTCTACATTTCACTCCGCTCTGTACACCCTTTGCTATACATTTATTTACAGGTTCCTCATTCTCGTTACATACTAAAAATGAGTAAAGTTTGGATCGAAGTCCAAGAAATTTATGGACAGGTTTTGAGGCGGTCTCATCCTTGAACTTTCCTACAGCTTTATTTCTCTCCATGGAAAAGCAAGGGTGGGAAGGTGGATAGTTAGAAGTATCGAAAAGGCTCAAATTTTCTCTAATCAACTGATACACATCTTCGACTTTTAGGTTTAGAAGAAAACTGTCGGTATCAGTCATACAGAGTTCTATACGATCCCATGGTATAATTTTTTGTAATTTGCAATAGAAAAAATCATACATATGGAATTTACTCAACTCCAGTACGGAAAAGCCGGAATAGACAGGCTTGTTCATTTTAAGTTCAAACTTGCGAGAGAAAACTGTGATCACGTTCGGACTAATTATTTGCCAGAATTACATAGTGGATTTGAAATGTACTTATCTAACCGTTTTTCATCCGTGATAATTTTAACATTCATTCGCTTACAAGCAGATTGAATAGTTTTTCCAAATATCAAGTTACAACAGGCCTTGAAGAAGGATATTTCAAATTTATTTTTCGCATTCTGTCTATTCCGGATATTGAAGTTGATGTAGCTTTTCAGCCAGGGAGATTGGGAAAAGCTAATGACGCGATGCACTTTCAATAATTTCAAACCGAGCTGAAGGTAGAGCTTTAAATTGACATAGTGAACAATGTAATTTTCACGGTCAAAAAGTGTGTTCATGAGCTTTTTGGTTCCAGTTTGACCGTTCTCATTTGTTTGGTAGTTGACAGCAATTCGCGCGGCGGCGTTTGGTGGAGAGGCGCGAGTGGGAAGCTGGCGTGCTTATCATGTAACTCTTGAGGGTACTTGAGATCACATTCTATTATATATCCGGTTTCTGAATTGCTGTCCAAATTCGCGAAATCAAGCTTGGAAATTTCTTCCTCTGAGAGGAATTTGAAATTTCCAACAGGTAAGCTTCGGCTCATAGCTTCCAAGTATAAACTGTTTGCATCGATATAAAGGAGATAATTAGACGGTTTTGAAGGATCGTGTGTTTCGGGTAGATGTTTGTTATTTGCTTCACAATAACGTTTACCGATAAATGACACCCACCCCTCATCTCAGTCTCAAACATAAGATGCATGTCAGGATGAGTGGGCTAATCAATTCTAGTTCGAATTTAGTGTGTTTCAGCATGTAATTCCAGGTGAAGTGCGCGAGAGGAACAAAATGGGTCACATCGAGGCCATATGAGCTGAAAAGCATAGACCTCATGGATTCAAAAACTACCGCTAATAGCATTACGTCCAAACATAAATAAAAATCGTGATATTCACCCAGATTTTTCAGCTTGAATGTTCAGAACACTCTTTGCGCATGCTCATATTCTTCGCGAGACAGAGGTGTATCAGTTAAATCATTATGAAAACATTCGATGGAGGGAAGCGATGTTTCCGCGAATTTTTCGGGACAGCTCATGTACGAGTAAGGATATATTCCTTTTTTCAACAAGAGCTGTCTGTGTTCGCGAGGTGGATCACGAAAATAATCGTTCGAACTTCTTTTCCATGTCTGTACTTTCTACCAAATTACGCACCAATTTTTCCAAGGATTCAGACATAAACTTGTAGGAATCTAAAAATTTAATTTTGCCTACTGAAAGTGTCAAAAATCTCTCTGACGTATTTGCGATGCAGGAAATTTCTTTTTTACATTTACCAAGCGATTTCAGAATAAAATGCGAATCAAAACTGGAGAAATTATGAAAATAACATGATATGTACTCTGGAGTACGAGCTGTTAAATTACAAGAAACATGTGCCGCACACAAGTAATTACGGTTTCATGCGCGTGGTGACGACATTTAATATGCTGTCTAAAAACGGTTCAGCACAAAGCCCGCAGTTTACTGAATTTTGAAATTCGCGCTCTTGACTTTCGGATAAAGCTTGCATCGGAATTTCTCGTTTCATATCCTCATACAAAATGTCGCCGAGATCTGTAATTCCTGAAGAAATTTCTCCATGATTTTTTCGTCTAAACTACTCGATCTATGGAGTACAGGTCCGTAGGCGATTTCCCCGTTAACATCGATAACAACGAAACAATAGCCACAGGGAATATGACGCGCTGTTTTCTTTGTGTAACTACGAGTAATTTCATCAGAATCGGAATCATCATCATCTGTGATATTAACAACATAAGTTTCTGAATCCACGTAAATGGTGTACTTTTTCTTCAACGTCGCGCCTAGTTTCTTGAATTTATTTGTCTCTCCGCATTTAGGATATGAAACGCGCTGAGTTTCAAACTTGGAACAAAGTTCCACATGTTTCAACAAATTTGCATTACCATCACAATTCTCAGTTTTGTTCGATGTGAACCGGTGAAAACAAAAATTGCAAATGTGTACTTGACCGTCATGTTTTGAAAGGTGGGAGAGAAGACATGATAGCCCATTGTTCCCGTTCGCGGTATTTACTAAACAGAAATGAGTTTTTCCTGCATCGCCTTTTAGCATTAAAAGATTAATTTGGTGTTTACGAGTGGGGAAAATGCTTGTATGGAAGGGGAAAAACTTTTTGTTCTCGTACGTGATGACGTGAATTGCAATATCCGGATTGAGTATTTCAAATTTCTTAATATCGCGTGTCGTCACCGGGAAATTTACACCTCACGTATTAAGTGTGTGAGCAAACTTGCTCAAATACTTTACAGTCAAGTCCGAGTTCCTTGGCTTCTGATGGAAATACGCGAGCACTGACCATAAAAAGCATTTTTCGTCAGAGAGATTTTTGACATTTATAATGCAATGTTTGTTTTTCAAAAACTGGGGTGTTTGGATGAAACTGGATGTGTATATAGGATTAAATTTAATCACGTTCACATCCAGTGATTCAATTTTCTTTAGCACCCATCCACTCCCATGTCTTACGAAATTTTCGAAAAATGAGAGGATTTTTTTCACAGCCAAGAAAAAATGCTCATTAAAATCTTCATAGTTCTCAAGCACGTTTAGCGCTATGTTGGAGTAACTATGTAGATTTATTAGAGATGAGACAGTCTCACCAACCTGCTTGTCATCCATCACCACTAATTTATACGCAAAACATTTAATACTATAAACCACTTAACATTCCTATCATGGCGTGCCGCATGTTCCCTAATTATATCAAAAACTCAACGTTTTGACCTCTCAAGCACATTGGTGATGTCGATATCCTCAGCCTCGTCATCGAGGGTGATGCGATGACAGACTGCTGCGGAATTCACGCCACGTAGTCTGCGTTCCCTCGGCATGATTCTGAAAAACAAAAGAATAACGATCAGGATGAGATAGAGTACAACAGCATGTTTAGTTGTGAATTGTCATTGGTAGAAGAAGGATGTGTGTGAAAATGATATCTCAAGATCACATAATGTTGTATGAGAGATTAAGATTATTATCTTTTGATAAAAGATGGTCGAAATCTTCTCCGCATTTGTCCGCAGAAAACATGGCGAAAGAGGGATTTATATTCTCATCTGCACCAGACATTGTGCGATGTGTATTTTTTTTCAATTTATTTGGGAAAATGGGAAGAAAGTGACATACCAGCAATAGAACATGCAAGGTACAGTCCGAACTGTAGAAGGAAAGATAATATAACAATTGAAGAGGAGAATTTCGATAATAATATTCTACGAGAATATGAAGAAAGATATTTAACTTTTGTGTAGAAGATTCATCCGTTCAAGGAGAGTATTTTGAAAAGCATCATCATCTACATTGTGACTTTTGTAAATCATTATCCAATAAAGCAGAGTATTTTGCGAGAAATGGTTATTTCTTACATAAAAATCCATTCTATCTGCAATGTGTCTATTGCAAATATATTATCGAAGATCCATTTGAAAAAGTAATACATTTACCGTTTTGTTTATATGAAGAGTGTGAGAAAGAAGAGCGGGGCTTGGATGTTCCGGATATACCGTATTGTAAAGATGAAGTAAAATCGCATGCATGCAGTATATTGTAGAAGGTTTTTTTATCCTCCGAGGACAAAAATCCTCTCCTCCGAGGACAAAAACTGTCCTCGGAGGACTATTTTCCTCCTCAGAGGATAAAATCAAAGTAAAAATGTACTTACATGTAGTGGTTGATGCTGCGTGAATCTCCTCGAGTGTACAGGTGTAGATAGCGAGCCTATGGTACAGGTGTAGATAGCGGTCTATGCTATGATTGATCCCCCTCAGGTGTAGATAACACCTTTGACTCCTTTTCAGATTGATTCCTCTCAGCTGTGTTGTCTCGACGAGAGCTCAACTGGTTATGAGGTTCGGAACTCGAGTTGAGAGGCGAGAAAATGCTGTGAAAACAATGAAATATTTAATAACTGAACTGAAATCATACGAGAATGCTATTCCTCTATCTTGAAATGGTGTGAAATATTTGATAATATTAGAAATCAATCGAAAATGCTATTCCTCTATGTTGAAATGCTGAGAAATATTTAATAATATTAGAAATCAATCGAGAATGCTATTCCTCTATCTTGAAATGGTGTGAAATATCTAATAATATTAGAAATCAATCGAGAATGCTATTCCTCTATGTTGAAATGCCGTGAAATATTTAATAATATTAGAAATCAATCGAGAATGCTATTCCTCCATGGTGTGAAATATTTAATAATATTAAAAATATGTTTGAGTGAGTTGACATGGGGGATTTCAGCTTCTAGCAGGTGTTTTCACCCTCTCATGCTGAGTTCTAGACGAGATTTTTTTTTTTCGTCTTCTAACACATGGATGCTATTTGAAAAATGATCGAGTGTCGGGAAGAGAATACTTACAAACCGATAACGATGTGGGAGCATGTGTTGTTGGGGAGAAATTCAAATTTTTTTCGCCTTGTAGCACGCTCTCGCTCGTACGAGCCTGGAACAGAGAGAGAAACGTATGCTATATAAACAGAAGCAATGAGAGGAAAATTATCATTTACATCTGAGCCACCTTCACAATGACTTTACAATCTTCTCCATCTTACATCCTGCCGGATAGCCCGCCGCAGCGCGTGCTCAACTATTGGCAGCAGCAGAAAGCTCGCAGCTCAACTACCACCTCCGCTGCCATGGGTGCCGCCATGAAAGAAACTGATTAGAAATTATTGTTTAAAGTACTCGATCATGCAACAATGTTATTTCAATAACTGATATTACTCACTTTATGCAGAGAATTCGATGATGATGACAATTCGATGATAATCTGATGTAGAGATCTTGATCTGTAGTATGATCTGAAACAAATAAGACACTAATCAAATATTTTTCAACAGAAACGAGCTGTAATGCACGAGCACTCCTCACTCGTGCCGCTGATGAAGGAGGTGCGATGAAGGGAGGAGGAGGAGGAGGAGGAGGAGGAGGAGGACGAGATGGAGTTCGTATCAATTGTAAATGCACCAACACCCAAACCATGGATCCCGCTGAGGGAGTTAAAGGAGCGCACTCCCTACCCCATAGTTGGTGCAAGGGAACAGACAAATATTCACGGACGACGAGTAATTTTAAAAATTACCAATGTAAGAAGCAAATCTACGAGTGAGGTGTATTTACCGCAAAGATTTGCTTCCTGCATTAGCTCAGAGAAAATACACCAATTTAATCTCAAGTGTAAAAATTTTTTGATGCTGGTAACACATAGGTCGCCAAATTGGTCCGATATAAAAATTGTAAGCAATAACAATTTTTATATCTGTATACAATTCATCGACCTATGTGTTACGAATTGTATAGATGTATGTGTGAATAGATAAAATAAAATGTAATATTCTTTCTATAAAAATTGTTTTCAATTCTTACCTGTTGTTGTTGTTGTTGTTGATAAGTTTGTAATGAATAGTAGAAACACGCAGAAGAAGAAATGCTGCTTCACCTGCTCTGTTGTGAATGATATTTAATAAGGTGACTGAGTCTTTTATAGTTTGTTGCGAGCATGCTCAGTAGTCTTTACCGCTACACACATACACACACACACACACACACACACACACACACACACACACACACAACACACACACACACACACACACACACACAGCCGTACAGGCAAGCAGTGCTGGCTTCTCGCTCGCTCCTCCTACATTAGCACGTGTTCCTACAGATGTGGGTGGACCTGCAATGCCACCATCATTTCCCCCCTTTTCAAATCGCATTCACCTTTCAGATTTGAAATTATATTCTTATCATTCAAGCAATGTATCATAGCAATAGCGTGTGAATTCATTTCCAACTCGATTGAAAATTAAACCAATTCAATTCAATTCAAGTTGATGTATTGATTAATTAACCTCAGTTAATGTTCAACCATTGAGTTGAAAGGTAATGAAAAATGGTATGTAGGAGAAAAAAGCAGAGTTCGAGGAAACGGGGTAAAGGAATCTTGAGTTCAGCGGCAAGAGTTTTTGAAGGTGTGTCAGGTTTGGCAGGTAATGTGACATCAACTATTTTAAATAAGGTAATTGACAACCTGGGAGAAGAATATCATATTCCGGGATACGAGTATTGCGGACCGGGCACAAAGGTAAATGAAAGGTTGAAGAGGGGTGATCAAGGTATAAATTCATTAGATAGAGCTTGCAAGATACATGATATAGCCCATACTCAAAATAGCGATAATAAAACTCGAGCGGTAGCTGACAGAGCTCTAGCAAACGCTGCATGGGACATTTTCAAAAATCCTCAAACACCCCTTGCCGAGAAAGCACTTAGCTATCTTCTTACAAATGTCATGAAAGCTAAAGCGGCGTTTGGTGGGTCTTTGAGAAAGAAGAAGAAGAAGAAGAATGAGAGGAGAAGTTATAGTAACGATATTAGACGCAAAGCTATAGCTCAGTTGAAAAAGCATATTGCAGGAAAAGGATATTTTTTGAAGCATTTTCCTAGTATTATTGGAGGAAGAGTTCTACCCCTACCCCCATCATCATATGGAGTGAGTTTATTCCCTCAAGTTAAGAAACGTTGAACAACAAAGAAGAGTAGGAAGAAGACAAAGAAGAAGAAGAAGGCATGAATATTGAAGGAGAATTGAGTAATTATGATTTGATTGATTGGTCGAAATTATTACAGATTCAGCTAAGAGGAATATATATGCTAGATGCATTACCCAAAAAAATTCTGAAAAACAAGAATGCCATTGTGAATTTAGCAAGGGAAAGCAAGGATGGGACACATTGGGTAGCATATAAGAAAGTTGGCTCTAATGTTTGGTATTTTGATCCAATTGGAAATTTACAACCTCCATACGAATTGGACAGATATTGGAAAAAAGAAAATGTAGTAAATATATTTTATAATGTGGAGCATATGCAACCATTAAATAGCGATTTTTGTGGTCATCTTACATTATTGTTTCTTGCAAATCAGTTGTAATTAAGTGTTTGTGGTGAACACACAAGATGGTAGTTATTACATTACGATCTAACACGAGTAACCTCTATGAACATTTACAAGAAATTATAGAATTGGATAAAAATCGTGAATGGGAAATTGGATTGATTAATTTTTCTAGTTACAATAGTATTGCAAACATTAACAAAGGAACAAATTCCAGCTTCAAATATGGTGATAGATTAATCGAGTTGGATACTGGTCCATATGAAGTTGAGGATATTATAAAATCTTTAAAGAATAAATTGAATATTGATGGGAAGAAGAATAAACTTATTATACGTGCAAACGCAAATACTATGAAGATTGAAATTCATTCTGATAAACCCATTGATTTAACACGTTCTGATTCGATTGCTAAGATACTTGTTTTGATAATGTTGTTTTGCAGGCAAATAAATGGCATTATTCCAAACATTTGGTTAACATAACAAGCGTTGACAGTATTGTAGTTGAGTGTAATTTAGCTTGCGGCAGTTACTCTGAGGGAAAACAAAAACATATAATCTACGAATTTTTACCAAAGGTTCCTAGCAGTTATTTAATAAACGAAGTACCATCACCGATTATTTATGTACCTTTGAATACGCATCGAATTCAAACTATTAATGTAAAGGTAACGGACCAGAATGGATCGTTTATTGATTTCCGTGGAGATACAATTACAATTAGGTTGCACATACGTGAAAAGTAATGGGTTATCTTATTTTCAACCCACGTTTGAATACGTGCATGCACAATCAAGTCATTAGAGAAAGGAACGCGATAGTGTCAACACCTAAAAACAAACGTGCTTTGTCGGCTAAAAGCGCGAGAATATTAGAAAAGTTGGGTTTTATAGTTGATTGGCGAAATGTCAGGAGGAGCGGCAGCAATTAGTGAAATTCTGGATGTGGAGACAGACCTTCAGTTTTATAATGATATTACTAAATTCCAATTTCACACTCATACAGTTTATTCGGGGCAGGAAATAAAAAACTCTGACAAGGCACGTATTGGCATAAATTCTTTAGATGTGTATTCTTTACCTTGTAAATCATTCATATTGATTGAGGGAACAGTTAACTGTACAAAACCGGGAACAGAGCCGACCGATGCACCAGTTGCAGCAGACTATAAATCAAGCAGTAACGTAATTGGCAACCTTTTTGATGAAATACGATATGAATTAGCAGGTCAGCAAATTTCTAAATCAAGATTGATTGGATTAACATCCACAATTAAAGCTATTCTAGTGAAGAATACTCTCGATAAAAACACATATCACTTGGCTGGTTTTGACAGAGCAGGATATGAGCTAACAGATAATAAATTCACTTTCTGTGTACCGCTGAAATTAATCCTCCCGTTTTTTGAAGATTTTCAAAGAATAATTTTAAATTTGGAACTGGAACTCGTCTTATTGAGGTCACCGACAGATCTCAATTGTGTTGAGTCTACAAGTGGAACAAGCGTTAGTGTGAAAATTACAAAACTACAATGGAGAATGCCCTACATAACTTTAGAAGATCATGTAAGACTGAAATTTTTGAGACTGCTCGATGCTGACACTCCACTGAAATTAGGTTTCCGGCATTGGGAAATTTGTGAATTACCAAATTTGCAAAATTCACTTAACCATTCTTGGGCAGTTCGTACCACATCGAGTTTTGATAGTCCAAAATACGTTATAATTGCATTTCAAACTGATTGTAAGAATAAAATTGAAAAATCAATATCTAATTTCGATAGCTGTGGTATTTACAATGTTAAAGTATATTTGAACAGCGAGTATTATCCATATGAAAATCTGCTAGGTAAGAAGGAGGTATATACTGCATGTTCCTGGATTTCGCGCCCTCGTATTATAATCATTCAATCAATAGCGAACTTGGAACAGAAATTGACTTTAAAACGTTTTGTGAATCAACACCGCTGATGATTGTTCACACCAACCAAGTCATTTGAAATCATCGACAGATGTTCGTATTGAAATGGAATTTAATAGTGCAGTACCTGCAAATACTTCCGCGTATTGCGTTTCAATTAGCAATCGTGTGATGGAGTACACACCTCTCACAAGCATGGTGAAAGAAGTTCAGTAATTTTATTGATAGAGCGCGCCGCCTATATAAGGTGTGCATTCTGCTCAATTTAGTTCATTATCAGTTTCACCTTTGAACAGACAACATGTCCTATTCTTTGTGTTCTGATATTTTGGACAAGCCACAAACTACCAGTATTCAGTGCGATCTTGATAGTTTCTATTATGAAGCAAGTACACCGAAGCCGCTGCAGGTGGAGGAGGAGGAGAGGGAGAAAGACGAAGGATTCGAGGACCCCGCCCCCCGCCGAAGATAAAGAAGTGGACAAGCAGACGCCTACGAAAATTGCTACGGTTAATCTTCACTGGTTTAAACAAGATTGTAATCAAATTATTGTGGAAGAACTTGCCATAATTGATCAGTTTAATAATTATATTGTGTTACATTTCAAATCACCATTTGCAAAGACAGAATTGAGTGCAAAATTGTATAACGATGTAACATGGTTAGAACGTCACTATCATAAAATAAAATGGGAAGATGGAGATTTAGAATACAGTGAGTCATTAATATGTGATTACCTTGCAGGTTATGAGAAAATTTCCACAAAAGGAACTGAGTAAGCAAAGTTTTTAAGAAGATTGCATAGCAACGTTCAATGTATACCAGAGGATTTTCCAAAACCTGATTTCAGCTTTTTCACTAGTTCATGGTGTTATGCTGCGTGTAACATTCATAAAAATAGACCACATTCTCGCTGTGCTTTATTCTCTGCCCAACATTATAATTCTTTGTTGTTTAAAAATATGTATCAAACAAATAATTTCTTGTGTGAAAACAATTGAATGCAAAGTATGAAAATGGCTCCGATGTACACGAATTCACAGAAAAGAAACTTTGCTCGTTATGGATTCTTCTACAACGGAAAGGATCTACAATGTGTTTATTGCCTGCATGCATTGAGACTGCATAAAGCGCGTACATGTTGTCTGTCGTCAATTAATGAAGAAAGACCACTTAATTACTCTATAATAGTTCCTGCCTATACTTAGTTTTCTTCATTCGCTCAACAACATGGATCCGAGGAAGTGGTTGGCTGCTGACAACGAATTGGAAGTGAGGTTAAAAAACTGTATTGATTGGTACAATGAGTGTGAAAGTGCAATTAGGAAATCAACTCCTGGAAATTATAGTTTGGTGAAACAATTGAAAGACATTTTTCTAAGCACGGTTAATTTAAATGATATAAGAGACTATCTATGTTATTATTGTCCTCATAATTTGTGTATAGATAAGCTAATTAGAATTGAAGATGAAATTATGAATAGTTGTGCCGAAATGTGTAAATAAACGTTTTCTGCCTTCAAATGATTTTTCATTCCAATATCCCATTCATGATTTTTAGTTTAGTTGCTGCTTAGAGCTAGACCAGACAACACGTGTGGGGTGATCTTTTTTATACAGACACGAGCCCCTATAACACGTGCATCTCATCAATTTAGAAAGAGAGATATATCTTTCTCTATTCCCCTCATTCGAGACATGTCAAACATCTGCGAGATGCAGTGTTATGGTTTTTCAAAATTCAAAAAATTAACTCGTCTCTTGATGTCAATTTCATTTAACGAATTTGATTCAATTGCGAAGAATATTAAATTTTCAACAAGATGTCAAGATGTTGATTTACCGTTAACAAAAACAGAAAATGTACACTTTTCGATTTTATCTGAGATTTTCGAACTGCTCAATATTCTAGACAGCGGCCATCTACATTATGATTGTACAAATGATTCAGCATTATCTGTTGTTAAAAGTTCCGATGAACTTTGGGAATGCTTGTACGATATTGCAGATAAAAAATGTAAAAGAACTTAGATCATTGTAGAGATTTATAGCAATAGATGTGAGAGAGAGAGAATTTCTCAATTCAATTAGATGTAGAGAGAGTCATTGACCTCACTCTGGATTCGCTAGTATAGAGTAATATGGATTCACTTTAATTTGTCAGTAGAGAATTTTTCCCCCTCAAAGGGAAATTATTCCCCCTCATCTATACTGGGAGAGAGAGAGAGAATTTCTCAATTCACTTCAATCTGTCAGTATAGCATTAGAAATATGGATTCACTTTAATCTGACACCAAGGGAATTTTTCCCTCATCTAGCATTCACCTCAATTTGTCAGTATGGGAATATGGATTCACTTTAATCTGTCAGTATAGCAATATGGATTCACTTTAATCTGTCAGTATAGATGTAGTAATATGGATTCACTTTAATTTGACAGTAGAGAATTTGAGAATGGATTCACTTTAATTTGACAGTAGAGAATTTTTCCCTCTCAAAGAGATTTTTTTCCCTCATCTAGCATTCACTTCAATTTGACAGTATAGCATTAGATGTAGAAATATGGATTCACTTTAATCTGTCAGTATAGAGAGGGAATTTTTCCTCCAAAAAGGGGAATTTTTTTTTCCCTCATCTGAGCAAGGGGAAGGGGAGAGAGAGAGAGAGTTATCTCTTTTCAACCCCCTCACCACCACTGGGCAAGGGGAAGGGGAGAGAGAAAGAGAGAGAGAGAAAGATACATCTCTCTCTTTTCATCCCCCTCACCTCCACTGGGCAAGGGGAAGGGGAGAGAGAAAGAGAGAGAGAGAAATATATATCTCTCTCTTTTCATCCCCCTCACCTCCACTGGGCAAGGGGAAGGGGAAATCTATTTTTAGAACACCCCCCACCCTACAGGCGGCGGGAAGGGGTGGCGGGATGGACGATGGGTGAGAGGGGTGAGGGGGTTTTGGAGCAAAAAAGCCCGTCTTAAATGTCAAATCTTCTCTACTAACGGCCCCACCGGAGTGGTTTAATCAATATTTATATGATTAAATGATTAGCATTGCTGAAAATGATAATATATATTATATAGTATGTAATATGGTTATAAAGTATGTTAACATTGAATTCCGTAGCCCACAATAAATTATGTGTGGTGATACAACTATTTTGTTATTGAAGTTTTTGGGTAAAATTCTATATCATATTTGATAGGCGAAACAATTAGGTAGAATATGGATAAGAGTAATTCATTGTAAATTATAGTTCTAGGTAGTCAATTGATTTAAAATCAACTAATCGCTCTGCTATCACTGAATTTCCAATTATTATTATTTCATTTCAGCAATGATATATATATATATATATTTTTTTTTTGACAATCTACATACAGTAATTTTGATTTAACAAATTTGTAAATTCTCTTTCAATGTGGTTGGAGAGTCGGATTCAAAGTGTGTTTCTATTTTATCGTGAGTGAAGTTTGCTCAATGGATAGAAAATAGGTAGAAATGATACTACCGTTTTATTGTTTCATTTCATTTACAAATACAATCAGTGCTGTCATTTTTGTTTATCTCTTTCTAGTAAGTAATATAGTTCCCTGTTTCACTCTTCATTTCTTATCTGGATTATCAATTTGTTATCGTTTTCTACTTTCACCACTCTGATTAATTAAAGCAGGTTATTATTAAATGACTGTGGAGACTCAACTATATATATTGTCGGCCTATATATTGATTTGAGCTTACAAACATTTAATTTGTTGTATATATTTAGACATAATAATGTATTTAAATTTATTTTCCTTACTATAATTAATAAAATATCAACTATTATCCTATTTGTGGCTTTTGTTTCTGGTAAAATGTCTGAATTGAGCTTTTACTATCAAAATGTTAATGGATTAAGAACTAAAACGCATGAATTTTCGAAAAATCTTTTGAATTCAAATTTTGATGCCATAGCTTTATCTGAAACTTGGCTCCACTCTCATATATCCAACCAAGAGCTATTTGATAATAGGTATACATCTATATATCGTAATGACTTACCAAATGACGGAAGAAGAGGATGGGGAGTTCTTGTAGCTGTGAAAGATTGCTATAGCTCTGAATTGGTAGCTTCTTCCCGTGGTGAGGGTTTCGAGTCTTTGTGTGTCAAACTAAAT
Source organism: Nilaparvata lugens (assembly GCF_014356525.2). Classification (NCBI taxonomy): domain Eukaryota; kingdom Metazoa; phylum Arthropoda; class Insecta; order Hemiptera; family Delphacidae; genus Nilaparvata; species Nilaparvata lugens. The sequence continues at coordinate 29,634,794 of NC_052509.1, forward strand.
TTCGGTTATTGTGATGTATTTCTTATTGTTGTTTATATTCCGCCTGCTTCAAATATGTGTATTTTTGAAAATTTCTATAATCATGTTGAGAGTCTCAATGGGTTAATTGATGGTAATATTATTATGGTTGGTGATTTCAATCTTCCTGAGATTAACTCGGCTGATTACAACTTATTTACTGGTTCCTTACGTGCACGTAGACTAAATAATATTTCAACATTGTTTAACTTAGAGCTCAAGAAAAATATTCTCAATGTAAACAACCGTACTTTGGATCTGGTACTTAGCAACATTGATTTGAATGTCCAGCGGGATGCTTCACCGTTGGTTTTTGAGGATGCTCATCATCCTGCTCTTGAACTAACATTTATCATACCTTATCTCAATTTAAACCGTAATTCCAATTATTTTTCTAATAACCTTATTTATAACTATAAAAGAGCTGACTATTTAAACTTATACATTATTTTGAATGATATCGATTGGTCCTCTCTCTATTGTATGACAGATGTTGATGAGGTTGTAAATCATTTCTATAATACTTTATTCTCTGTCATTGATTGTTGCGTACCTAGAAGGAATCCTGTGAAAAGGCAAGGTTATCCCTTATGGTTCACAGGGGAAATAATTAGTGAAATTAAACTTGAGAACAGAATGGCAAGGAAGCGGAGACATTCTGATTTTCATAATCATAGATTTATATTGATTAGGCGTTCATTGAAAGCCAAAATACGTGAAGCCAATAAAAGGTACCTAATTACTGTTCAGTCCTCAGCGAGAGGTAACATACGTAGTTTCTGGTCTTATGTGAATAACAAGCGTATTGCTGCAGCACGGAAGAAGAAAAGTATGTTTCTGAATTCATCAGTATTCGAGAGTGGGGTGGATATTGCGAATGGTTTCGCCAATCACTTTGCCTCAGTATACGATGGTTCGATGGTTCCTTCTGCCATGAACTCACCGGTTGTGTCTGATCAGAATATTTTAAATTTAAGGACTGTTTTCATCGAAAAGGTTGAGACAGCTATCAAGTTACTTAAGCCTAGGGCATCTTGTGGTCCTGATGGTATTCCACCTTTCCTGGTGAAGGGATGCTGCGATCTTTTGTCTGTTAATCTTTGCTTCATTTTTAATTTATCTCTAAAACTTGGTGTTTTCCCGAATGAATGGAAGCTCGCTAGGGTCTCACCAATATTAAAGTCTGGCAACATGCAAGACATTGCTAATTTTAGACCAATAAGCTTGACAAATGTTTTTTCAAAGATTTTTGAAAGTATCATTTTCGATTCTATTTACAAGCACATGTTAAACAGTTTCAATAAACAGCAACACGGCTTTTTACCTGGTAAATCGACTACTACAAATTTAATTGAATTTTCATGTGATGTTTTGCATGGTCTGGAGTCTTCTGGGAGGGTTGATGTTGTATACATTGATTTCCGAAAGGCTTTTGACCTTGTAAATCATGATGTTCTACTACACAAACTACTGGCCTATAATTTCTCGAATTCTACTGTAGGATTTATAGCATCTTATCTGAAGGACAGAAAACAATTTGTGTCATATGATGGTTGTGATTCTGATCTATATGCAAACGTATCTGGTGTCCCTCAAGGTACATCATTGGGTCCTCTTTTATTCCTCATCATGATCAACGATCTACCTGATGTATTAAAAAACTCTAAATGTCTTTTATTTGCCGATGATGTTAAGATATATGAAACTATTACCTGTGTAAATGATTGTGATACATTACAAGACGATATTAATGAGATTACCACATGGAGCTCTGTGAATGGTTTAAAAATTAATGTTAATAAATCACACCATGATGACATTTTCAAGACAGAATCTTCCTTTTAATTTCTCTTACATGATGGATGGTTCTGCTCTTCCAATCAAAATATCGTGTAAGGATTTAGGAGTTTATTTTCAAAATGATTTCAGATTCATCTCTCATATTGAGCACATTTTAAATGTTTCTAATCGACTGTTGGGCTTTGTTATTAGAACTTGCAAACACTTCAGTAATTTAGATACTATAATATATCTGTACAAGTCGTTGGTAAGGAGTAGATTGGAGTATGCCTCAATTATTTGGGATCCTTATTATGCTGAATATTCTGATTCTCTTGAAAAAGTTCAAAATAAATTCCTTCGCTACCTGTATTTTAAAAAGTTTGGCCACTATCCCTATTTTGCATATCCACATCACAACTCAGAATCATGTTCAAAATTCCAACATTGAAGTCAGACGTAATCTCCAAGCCATCTTACATTTATATAAAGTAGTTAATGGTCTTACGCAGCATCCTTTTCACCTGGAAAGATTGGGCTTCTATGTGCCGACTGTTTCTCGTGGGAGGTATTTTTCGTTTTTTATACCAAGATCTCGAACGTTGCAGGATTATAACTCACCCATCAATCGATCCATGAGACTCTTCAACACAGTATCTCGTGATATCGATCTCTTCAATCCGTCTTTGAATGCCTTTATTAAATCATGCTCTATAATACTTGAATATTAGTTCTTTTGTCAATTTTTAACTTCAAGCACTCTCTCTCCTCTCTCCTTCTGCTATCTATCTATGTCTTTACCTTACGTCTTCTCTATTTTCTTTTTTTTCTTTTCAATTTTGTTTAGTTTAAATGGTCGACTTTTTTTTATTATTTATATTGAACTTATTCTTTCTATTCTTATTTCGATTAAACTTATTTTCTTATTTTAATTAAAATTATTTATATTGTACAATAAGAATAGCATTTAATGATATAAATAATTAGTATCTTATTTTAAGATTCAGCATGTAATTCTGAAGTTTGTTTAATTTCTGTATATGTTGTTTTTGTTTTCTTATTATTCTTTATTATTTTGTGTGGAGTGCGGTTTTGGGCAGTGTGCCTGTCGCATCCACACTGATTAACTACATTCACTACAATGTATCTTTTTTTTCCAATAAATTGAAATTGAAATTGAAATTGAAATAGAAGACATGATATAGATATCGTCAATGTGAATAAGAACGGATTTGTACAAGATGTCTGATAATAAGTGTGTCATTCCTCTCATGAATGAGTTTGGGGATAAATTCAACCCCATAGGAGCGCATTTGAAACTGAAAAGTCCTAGAGGTGTATTAAAGGCTGTGAGGTGTTTCGACTTTTCAGCTATTCTCATGGAATAAAAGGCTGAAGTCAAGTCCAGGGTTGAGAGGAATTTTGCAAAACTTGAGGCTTCCAATATTGTAGAAGGATTTGGGAGAGGATATCTATCATTTAGAATCTTATTGTTGAGTTTTTTATAATTTACCACAAGACGAGGCTTGTTATTCTTGTTATGCACTATAAATGCGGGTGAGGCGTAATTCGATTTGGTTTGTCCGATTACGTTTGCTTTTGAAAGTCCTTTAAGGATTTCATCCATTTCTTCTCTTTCTTTAGTAGCTAGTTTATATGGAGGCGAAAAGATAGGAGTATCATCTGTGAGGTTGATTGTTACTGGTTCAAGAGTTGACACCGGAATATCATACTTATGTTTCGAGAATACATCTGTGTATTTCGTAATTATTTTTTCAAAATCTTTATAATCTGTTCCCTTCAAGTTGGGATTTACATCAATTTTTTGAGTATCATGAATTATAATATCAATATTCTTCTTTTCTTTGTTTTGTTCTTGAATGTTATATACTGATTCAACGAGAGGATCCTGTGTTATAGTATTCTCTGTAATATTTTTCTTAATATCTTCAATATTTGAGCTTTGAATACTCATGTATCCAATGCATGCTCTGATTTTTAAAGAAACCATTCTTTGTGAAAAATTGTAGGCAATGAATTTTATTTCTGTTTCCGTGACTTCCTGAATCGCGAAATTGACTTTTTCTCTATTAAGATACATCTCATTTGGTGTGAAATGCAAGCTCACATTTTCTTGTACATTCCTCACTGAAAATTCAGAAGAGTCATGAGATTTTATAATTACATCCGTCGGTAACCGAATAGATTGAGATTCATTATAATCTGTATTGGGTACAGATTCATTAACAATGGGCGAAAATTGCGCTGTATAAGCTGTCCCGCTGAGAGTGCCGAGTGATTGCCCACTGGAAAAAATCAAAGTTTTACCTGACGTGTTGAAAACGTCATTTTGATAATCTTGCTTCGCGATTGTTCTTACTTGGAAACAAACGTCGCTATCTTTGCACAAGGTTTTATGCTGAGGATTGAAAATCCTAAATTCATTGTCTGTTGGAAAATTAGACAATAGCAAGGGAATAGGATATGATTCGGCAGGCTGTATTCTAATATCATTTTCCGTGTAAACTGAATACGCGACAGAAACTGGACTTTCTGAATGGGAATGAGATACTGTCTCTTCACTCGTTCTCATGGGAATCGTTAGATCTTTGTTCAAAATAATTTTCTTACAAGAGAAATCAATGAGAACATTATTTTCTTCCAAAAATCGATTTCTCAAGATTATGTCTGTCGATAATTCTTGTACTATGAAGCATAATTGAGAAAAGAGTTTTTCTTGAAATGAGAATTTAACTTCTGCAATTCCAAGGAATGGAATCTCTTTTTGATTTGCAGCGTACAAAATCATGTCAGGTTTTTCTATTATATCATTTTCTTGTACCAAGTGCTTTCTGGCTAATGATATATTTGATCCAGTGTCAAAAAGGATGATAATGTTTCGTTTATTTGACATGGCTTTAATGTGGACAGCCGAATCTATTTAATTGCATGCTTCGGTGATTTTGGAGCTGGAAGGATGTTTGTTTGACAAATATGATTGAGGGTCTTGTATTAGATGTATCAGATTTTCTATTTTATGAATTATTTCCGGTTTCTTTTCCATTGTGTTTAACGGTTTGTTATCGAGTGAATATTTATGTATCATATTGAGTTGGAAATCTTTGAGGCTCGCTATTTCGTCATCTTGTAAGAAAGCTTCTAGAGTTCTGTACTTCAAGTAATAGTATAAGACATTCAAAAATTTTTCTACATTTGTGCAGAGATTGTGTTCTTTTGACTTTTCTCTTATGCGTATCACTCTTTTGATAGTCGGTTTGCTTGTGAGTTATGAAGAAAATCCATAAGTGGCGCAATGTTACATTTTTACTTATCCATTGTGGTAGTGATTCGTCATCAGAGTCAAGTAAATCATGTGTGATTTGGTCATTGAATACCTGAATTTGAGTTGCTATAGGGAAAGCATAGTTGTTCATTATGTAGTCAATAATGTGTGACAAATTCGATTTATTCATATTATCTTCCATGCGTAGGGGTTGTTGTAGTATTTGAGATTTAATTTTAGTTGGGTCTGTGTTGCATACCTGTTTCAATGGTTCTTGCTTATGATTTGGAAGATCCGATTTATCAGTTTTTTTCATGTATGTGTGTTCTCCATTATTTTTAACATCGTGAGATTCCTGTCTGGTATCGTGTGATGACGTAATAATTTTACTATCATTTTGGGTGTTGACGGGTTGACAAGATTGTTTTGATGCAGCTAGAGCGTAGGTCATAGTATTCTTTTGCTCTTGAATTTGTTTAATATTAACAGGACATCCGTTATTCACTACGCTAGTGTTTTTGGATGTCCTATTTATGCGTTTTTTGAATTGGCATTTCTCAATTTATTGTAATAACAACTATCTGTGCTGTGACCCTGCTTGTTACATATAGCACACGTTACTTTCTTTTTCTCTTCTGGGTTGGTGAGACCGTTATGAAAACAATCTTTTGTTGTGTGATTGGTATAATGGCAAATTTTACAAGGTGTTTTATTTTCAGAGGTGCGCGCTTGTTCCTGTCTTGGCTGTTTATTATAGCCGTTCTGTTCTCTGCGCTTTATATTTCTGAAATCCCTGTTATGGAATCTATTATAAGCCTGTTGGTTGGGATTCTGGTTCCTAGTTGTGATTTGATTGTTATTTTGGTTGAGGTACCCTGTTTTCTGATTTTCATGAAATCTCTGGTTCTGTGTTGTTTCTGGTTGGTTGTTGTTAGCTAGACATTTCATGTTTAATAGATGAACGTGTTCAGTTTGCTGGATTAATTTCTCCAATTTTTCTGTTAGTTTGTCCATTTTTTCGGTTTGGACTTCTGGTTTTTGAATTTGTTCGAAAGTTTTGCTGATAGGCTGTGTAATCCCTAGCCGATCATCAGTCATGAACTGGGACAGTTCGTATTTTTGAATGTTTTCCTCGAGCTGTTTCATTGTGTTATTTGGTAACATGCAAATTTTATCGAGTATGTGAGGTAAAAGTCCTCGCATTATGTACCTCACTTTTCGCGTTTCACCCATTTGTGGATCTATTTGTCTACACAAAAATTGTATGTGTGCCATGTAATTCTGTATTGTTTCTGAACGAGACATTTTTCTGTTTGCAAGTTCGATTTCCAGTTTTTCAATGTGTGCTACTGGTTCAAAGTATTCTGTCATTTCCTTTTGTACGTTCTCGTAATTTAAAGTATTTTGTGTTTGTAATCTGTCACTTATAGGTAAAGTAGTGAGCGGCACTACCTTTTAGATAGAATGGTGAGTAGAGTAAGGAATCTTCTGAACTCCATGAATTCGCCTTTGAGGTCCTATTAAAACCACCGAAAAAGTCATGTATGTTTTCGTGTGGTGAGGCAGAATAGGTTGGTGGTGTGATGAAAGACCTCTTTCTGTCAGCCATTTCGGTTTCTGTATCTGAATTTTTTTCAAGTGTTTCGGTTGGGATGCAAGAATTCGTATAGGTATCAATTGTTTCGGTTTGAGTGTAAAAATCTGTAGTGAAACTTTCTGTTTGAGTACATGAATTTGTTTTAATTGGTTCAGGGGGAAAAATACGTTAGTTTTGCTGGCAGAAGGTGTTAATAGTTTATTTGGTGTATTTTCAAGGCTTTGTTCTCCTGCGCTTGCTAGTCTGAGATTTCTTCTTAGGTGGTTTTCAAGGACATATAAATCGGGATAGCTATCTTTTAACGTATCTGAAAGTGGGACTCGATCTATAATGTATTGAATCGCTCTATCACGCTCTTTCTGATATTTTGAAATATCATTGAAACTTTCTTTAATAAGACGAAGATTTGAGCGGACAAACTCAAGATCAGCGTTAGCGGGAATGTAAAGGTTGTATTCCTGCGATAATTGTTTTGCTGTTTCCAAATTAAGTTTGGAAGTTTGAACAGTACGCAAGTCAGTTAGAGTAGTTGAGGACATATTTCCTAGCACAATTCATAAAAACGAGATACATTTTATATATATGTATAACATGCAGTAGCCTATAGCTGGATGATTGATCTAGGTCAGGCACGAAACAATAGAAAGCAATAAAATACCAATAATCAATAACTGTAGGATGACTCTTCTCACGCTCATTTGCGTTGACTGCTATTCAATGACAATATATATAATAATAATTCAAATAAAAATTTATATAGCCTTTGCACTCAATATTTCATAAATAAGTGGGCTCAGATAGTTAATAATCTTGGCATTGAAATAAAACATTCATTGAAAACACAACTTACTTCGTAATAACAATACACTTTTTTCCTGTAATGAAAATTCATTCAAAATGGTTTGCTATTATGTATTAGAATTAATTCACTGATGAAACACCAGTTTTAGTTCTATTCAATTTAATTTGATTACAAGAACTTTTGATTTGAGTTTTGCAAACATTCATGTATTTTATAATTTGAGGGACGGGGAAAGTCCAACATTTAATGTTAGATTAATCTGCTTTAATGTTTTTATTATTACCTTATTAATTTATTTGTGTAATGAAGAAATAAGCTCGGCGTAACCTCCACCATTTGTAACATTAAATTGTTTGAACTGTGATATCCATCATTTGTAATAAATGATTGGTGACCTGTTTGTAAAGTGATAAAAGGGGGCGATCCACCAGTTCCCAGACGGGAACACTGTAATATTGTTGTTGCGTAGCATTTGATGGTAGAGCAAAAGCAGTTGGTTTTTTTTTATTATCAACTAGATGATTTTTTGAATTTGGAAGAAAAACATTTTTTTTTAAGATTCATTTTATTTAAAAAGAGGAAATTTCTGTTTGATTTAAATGTGAATTTTAACATATTTTGGTTTTATAAAATTAGTTATGCTACAACTATTCTAATACAGAACAATTAAGGAAGGTTATGGAATTTTGAGCATTTAATCAATTTTGAAAAATTAAAATAAACTTGTTGTCAATGACTTTACAAAACGTTAGACAGAATTTTGTTGGGCAGATTATTGTGTTTTTCTATTTAAACAAGTTATATGACAGTTTAAAAAGCATTATTCATTTATAATTAATTTGGAATTTCTAAAATCAAAACAATATTGAAAAATAAATTGAATGTGGAACGATACCGTTATACTGTTGATGTCCATCCTAAGTTGCCATGGTCTGAATGGAGAACCAGGGGATGTCCATCCACGGGTCAGCTCGGTCTGTCTCAGGAGGTAGGCGATGGAAAAGTGTGTGAAATTATTCAGAAGAAAAGTGGAAAGCTTTTTCCACTAGCTGGCTGGAGGGGAGACTAGAATGCTAGCCCCACTTCTACCTCTCCTCAGCGTTTTTACTCTGTCAGCCAAAACTGTCTGATCAGCTTTCAGTTTTTAAAGTTGAAAAAAAAATTATTTCTCTTTTTAGGGAAGAAAAACTGATGTTTGGGGGTTTGTCAAACCTTCTGGTTCATGACACTATGATAGTAGTTAATTCAATAATTGACACCTAGACTGACGTAAATGGTTCCAAGGGACGACCATATTCGTCCATTAATCAACGGCCGGCAGATTCGTCCGATCCAACGGCCGAACGGATCGGTTAAATACGGTTTCAGTGGACGATTACCCAAAGGATGGAATTCCGTTTTTCTGTTGCAGAGACTGTCATTTGTGAGTTGTGAGAGAATGTTTGTCTAGATAGTCTTATAATAGGACTAAATGCATATAAACTGGAATTATTATAAATTAGTACAGTACAGTATTTTCATACACCCTACCGTGAATTGCCTAATATAATGCATATGTAAAAACTAAGACGAAGAGCATTATTCACAGAATTTCGAAATATTCATCATCCTTACTCGATATTTGAAAGGCATTCTAAGAATCGTATCAACTCATAAAACCATTATTCATGGTTTCAATGGTTCTTGAAATTATTTATTGACTTCTTGAAAAGATTGATGACTTCACCCATAAATTGACACTCCAGGCAGAAGACTACCTCATACATCATATGAGGGTATTATTAAAGGAAACCTGGATTATTGTTGTGATTCTCGAGATCTACTAATACATTTTAATATGTGTTTGAATAAACCTGATACAAAAATATGTTTACCAGGTGGAAAATGTCCATTCCTTCTGTTATTCTATCAGATTCTATTAGATAAATTGGTTTGTCTTGATTTATCATTGCGCTCTATTCAGTTAATGTTCTTCTTTTTTAAATCAAGTAATCAATCTACGTCTACAAAATCAAACTATTGTTAACTATAATGCTCGCTCGTTAATAAATCACCGAAATAGAAGTCTTTTCCCGTTCTTACTTCCCAACAAGGCAGGCAGGATAGATAACACCGATTCAGGATAACTGGGAAGCAGCTATTCCTGCTGATATGAATGTTCGGTTATGCTTGTGTATTCCGAGCATTAGAAAAGATGAACGATGACTCAGCTGTAGCGAGTTCCATTAACGGAGAAGTTCCGTGCCGCTAAGATCAGATAAGAATTTCAAAAGTTTTTCCTCTAAATACCTTCCATTCAGCGCAAAAGTATTTGGCTTTTACCCTCCTTCAAATACGTGTATGTTTATTTTTGTGCTTGTGAGTGTATGTGTGAGGGAATGGGAAGATTTTGTCCGCCGTGAAATAGAAACAGGACCAAGCCTTGGCAGTGAGCAATCGACCGTTAAACTGTTATGTTCTCATTCTTTCTCTGGAAAGAACCAAACGAGACCCAACTTATTTCATAAAGTGCTTTCCCGGCCTGCACATTTTGCCAGCTTTAATCTGTTAAAAGACGACCTCGCCCTGCAGCTGAGAGTCCCGGCCCACAGCCGAGGATTAGGTTTCTCAATTATAGTAAATTCTACATCGGTCCTCACACAAACCTTGAGATGTTGCCATTGTGCTCAACTGTATAATACACTCCCGATGGAATTGCTATGTTCTGCTGACCACAAAAACATATCGTCCCTTTTCTGGTATGAGACAGTCTCTATTAATTTGCGCTTCCATCGCACCCATTGAAAATTGCAAAAGCTCAGGTACGGAAGGATTTCTGCATAGGCTATCTTAGCTTTCAATTCAATTATCCTTAAAAGTACTTGTTTTTATATTGGTATGATTCTGAACCAAGTTCGTCGTTGAAGAGAGTTTTCGAGTCAAATATAGATTTATATTTTTTCTTTTGGCTCGTGATTTTATCGGGGTGCTGTTAAGTTGATTGGTAACTAAAATTGACGAGTGATATTAATCATTTTGCGGAAAATATCCAAGCTGCATCAATGGTCTTGAAATTCTCACATTCTATTCTATGGAAGTAAAAAAATCATGTAACAAATCTGCGATTTAATTTAAACCAATAGAGCAAACAATTACATAATTGTAATTGTATACTCGCTCAACGGATGAAAATATACTCATCAACGCAAATAGATACTCTTTACAAAGAGTTAATTCAACTATGACAGTGAAACAATAATGTGTTTGAAAGAACGGAATGAAGTTTCCCAGCATTATCATTTAAGCATAGAGCTTTCGAGTTAGATCAGCTGAAGAATGCACGCTTTTCCGATACAGAAATTCTATTGATCCGAACGTAGTACTACTGAACGGTGTTCATTAGAATTCATTATTTATTTGATACAACCAATACTGAGTATAAACCCAAAAGAACTATTATTGAGACAATAAATGTTATATTAAAGAGAGTTGATGGCGGTTTGTAGAAGCATTTTTGTGCAGACAAGTAAGTCGTCGACAATTGCTGGGATCGTGTTAATCTTGTTAGGGAGGAGGGTAAAGTCTCTCAGACACTGGCTAAGAATTTCGAGAAGCCGCTGTCTCCTTGATTGCGATTTCAAGTGCGGTTTTCAAGTGCGGCCAACCGCCCGTCACTTGAAACCCAGACTCAGTTTTGTGCTGTGTCACACAGTAGTGGTGGGTCATCGTTTTTCGGGGTTTTGTTTGCTGGGTGAAAAATGATGCGAACAACGCAACAATAAATCTTGCTCAGACATGTCACCCTTCGGAAGCTCCCTCATCCTCAACGTCCCTCCACCAATAAGAAGCACGCCTTCGAAATTTGAACCACAGCAGTGGCAGACGCAGCGAAAAACGGGCTGCTAGAAGAAGAAAAATTCGCGCTGCGCTCTTTTTCTTCGGCAAAGATTCTTTTCCAGTTTTATTAATTTTCATCATCGCCCAATGCGCGATCAACAACGGCCTTGCCGACACATTGTTGACGCTCCACTCCCCCAACTGATATTAATCATCATCCTGCGCCGTTTTTCCATCTGCTGCAGCTAGTTTTTGAAGCAGTTTGGTTTGCTGGTGCATAGCGACGCTGTTTTTTCCACGTGGTTGTCTCCGTGGATTGATAGTGCACGACAACAGCAGCAGCAACCAATGAGAGGCCACGACACGTGTGGGCTACGGGAGACTACGTTGCTGGCTTTCTCAAATGATTGATAATATCATCAAAGAGCAGCAAAACCATCGGATTGGAATGATCACAGCAGCGTTTTTCACGATATCTGTGTTGCATTTGAAACTGATCATCAAAGTCAGGGATCGCTTTTTGCTGTAGAATGAACAAACAGGAAAAGAAGTGTGGAATATGCTGTTAAGAGGATATTATATTTGATAGTGAGCGTTGGCTGCAGTTCACAACTAATGAGAAGAGCTAACAAAAAGCAACAAGCTGTAATGGAAAAATGAATCAATAATACACGAAAATTGTCTGGAGAATCTATCATTTCTCTTGTAAAAATTAAAGAACTATTCCATTTGGGAAAAAATGTTTTTATAATGACTATTCCAATGAATATTGTCCAATGAATATTGTTCTTTTTGTCATTTGATTCTTGCAAAAGTTATTAAAAAAAACTTTGAAAATAGACGATTGCACCCATAGAAATATATGCTCACTAGAGCAGAGCTGGAGGTATACATATCCCTCACTTCTGAGAACGTTTTATCTTCATTACTGATTGATTACATGACATTTCTTGAAAGTTGATAGTGTTATTTATGATTTCTATATCAATTGCAATTCCATACTTGATTTGTATTTACTGGGAACAATGTCTCCAGTATGTTGAGCCTGATAATTCAAGCAAATAAAGCAAAAAAATTTCCCTACAAACTAGTTTGTTCCAATTAAAAGATAAGATTTCACATTTACTTATCCGGTAAAATACTGTAACAAGAAATCGTCTTCAGTTGTCAGACATTCATAAATCTCTAGAAAACTAATGCCAGATCACAAGAGGATGGTGGCTAGTTTGAAAAACAGAACTGGTCTTTAGAAATGCTATTTTAAACAATTTCAACTCTTCTTCTTCATTGAATCAGATAGAAAACAGTATTACTTACAAGTACCTTCGTTGGACAACAGTTGGCCACTCCTCTACAATATAGGTTTAGTAATATTCGTTTAGTCAATCATCGTTTTAGATTTACTTTAAGCACTTTCAACTTCTTTAAGTTATAGCTGTATTAAGAAGCATGACTTTCAACATCACACAATACAATTTAGAGGCGCACATGACAATAATAACCACTTGGAACACGGTCTGCTTGCTAGACGGTGTTAATGTTACCAAAAACGTGTACTTGTAACGTCATTCATAGGTGCCACAAACAAGGTGCCAACGAGCACTTGGTGACGTCATTCGGTGCTCTCTCCTCAATCACAATGAATGGAAAAGTGTAGAGAGCGCGCTATCAATGACAGAAGCAAAGAAGTCGTAGCTTTTTATCGTTTTCCTTATCATCCCATTCACATTTAGCCGCTTTTATCGCGTTTGTCGGCGAGCAGTCAGAGTACGGAATTTCTCACACTCTCTCTTACCCTCTTCGCCATCACTCTATCACTCTCTCTTAGTCCCGATTGGAGAGGCACTCTTATGTGCAAGATTGAATTATCACCGCTCGGCAGCTTTTCCTCTTCCCTGTTAATAATGTTCTCAAGTGCCGCCATCAGATTCGAGCTGGGGTTCGGACAACTACTTCAGTCTCAAAAATGCGATCACTTTCACAATAAATTTTCTCCTCCTATTACATTTCTCCCCTACTCTTATCAATCTTGTCTTTGTTGCTCTTCCATTCGTCATTTTTAGAGGCCACTCTTACCTGCACGTATTAATGCTACCTTGCATTCTGGAACGTTCTTCAGTTAGCGTTAATACGAGTACTGTAACTAGTAGCTCTGTGAACAGTAGACCTCGCGCAGTACAGTACCTCCTCTATAGTACATATTCAACAGTTCTTTCTTATCTCAACTCTGAATTAATCCCCAGTACATGTCTTCAAGTTGTACTGGCAATTGGTTGAACATGCAGATCCCAACACTCTTCACTCCTCTCTCATACATAATAGTCCGATGTATGTAATCTCTCAAATCTTACCTTTTTATAATTCTGTACTTCAGTAGACCACAAGAAAATAGTCCCATGAGAGTAGATGCAACTTTGCCAAATAAGAGTTGATCAACATTGTCTACAGCTGATTATGAAAATAAAAATTAATAAAATAGAATTATAGTACCCTTTTGAATTATTAATAAATTATATATGAAAATGAATGTCTATATGTGTGTTTGTTTGTTTGTTCCCTTTAGACTTAAAAACTACTTGACAGAACGGCATTAAACTTTGGGAATATTTTGTGTGAATATTAGGGACGGTTCCTGACCAGATATTTTAATAGGGGGGGCTGATAATAATTATTTATTAATACATTCTACAGACCTATGTTTTCGTACTTGCCGGCCAAGCGGCTACCGAAGAACGGAAAAATTATCATGTTGTGATAATATGATTTAGCATCTAAAGTTACCAGCTGTAACTAGTAGTTCTGTGAACAATGGACCTCACGCAATTCACTCATCCAAGTCACCTGTCCCAGATCCAGCGGTGCCAGTCTTCCTACTAAATAATTATCTGTGATATGTTTTACAGTCTATCATAAACTTCCTGGATTTTAGAAATGGTGAAGATGATGAAAGTCTTCTTCACATTATTATAGAAAATGAATTGGATACATCATTGTTATTATACAAAATGCATGGCGAAAACTGCAAATAGATATTTCAAACTATTTTGGAGTAATTATGTCAAACTTATCATTGTAGTGAGTATCTCTGAACAATAATGAAATAACTTTGAAACTGTTTGGCATTGGCCTACTTATCATAGGGAGCCATAAGGGTGAGTGTGAGCCAAATGCTCACACGCGACCACTGATTTTCTGCAAGTCCGTGCGACTACTCGTGTGTTAATGCGCAAACATCGTGTCTTGAAATAATATTATAATATTCATAACCTTCCTATTAGAAAAAGAAGCAATTAGATTCAATATAATTAACCAGATTTTTCAAATTACTTTGAATAATGATTTTAGATTTGAGTACATTCCACATTGTCAGCTGCCATTGTCATATTACCTTTGTAAACGAAATATATGCCTAGGTTGGATATTATTTCAAAGGATATTAGAAAAAATTCTCCCCAGATATTGAACTTGTGAAGTTGTGCTCCTGGGGGGGTTATCTCTTATGATAGAGTCCCACGTTATGAAGCTATTGTGAGAAGTTGTGGATTGTAATTCCTTCACAGATAATACGATGTTTCTGGTATTTATAAGAGCAGTCTCTAAATTCCCTCTTTTGCGAATAAATTCACAAAAAAATAAGGCCTTCCGGCTCGCAAAATTACTGGGTTCAAACCTCAGCTCTAGCTCAGTGGTAGAAACATGAATTTTATAAATACAAATAATCACCATAAGGTTCAGTGATCGGTAATTGGTAATTCTTACCGCTGCTTCTATGAAGTTCTTGAAGAATACCAGTAAGGAAATTAAAAGAATATTTGATGACTGATTATCAGTAACCATGTACCACTAGAGAATAATCAGGACCAACTATAGTTGTTTCTAGTTGATTCTTAAAACGCTCGTCGTGAATACAAGTATTCACCAATATACATACCCATTCAAAATTCCTTAGAACTTACAACGCCAGTTCTTGAAGCTCTCTGGATCCTTATACGATATAACTGGAACCTTATTAATATAATTTCTTAATATACTTGTTCTGGCTGATAGAATGAATATCATCAAAGGATGATAAATATTGAGTGCTCTGAATAAGGTTAATATTATTTGATTCTATGATTTTAAGTGCTGCTAAATATTTGTTGGTACCAAAACAGCTCAAACTATATAACACGAGATGAGTTGGGATATAATAAAAAATTCTATAAGTTTGTATGCTGACATAAAACACAAAATATATTCCCACAAAAAAGATGTGCATAAGATATTCGATAAATCTATAATTCACTTAAATAATCTACTTTTAAAATCTGAATAATTATCACAGGCTTTGCTAATATTCACAATAATGAGTTTCAAATTCATAAATATATTATATTTAATACTGGTACTTACACTTCCAATCAATACAAAATTCTGCCAATAAAAACCTGTTCGGTCTATAAGTTTGATATGGTATACTTTGTTCAATAAACAAAAATTAATATTTAATAAATTAATATTCAAACATGAGATCTCAGGGATTTATATGAGTTCGGGCTGTGCATGGAAGTAAGCTTCCTACATATATAAATAAATTTATAAATGTTCTTATGAACTATGTGATAATGTTCAACACGTGGTGACTTTTTATTTTAATTCTAATTAATTGGAATAGCGCTTTTTGTTTTAATAATTACCCCCACTGAACGTAGAAAAATGAGCTCATTTGGTTTGACTTATCACTCACTGACTGAAGTTCTAGATGTTCTCGTGGATTGAATTAATTATTTCCAATAATTAATTAGGTAGGCTCCTTCTCGTCACTGCTGGGCTAACGCGTGATCCAGATTTTTATAAGTTTCTTTCGAATTAAAGCTATTTTTATGGGAATCTTTACAATTACGAACTCCTTGACAGCACTGAGTTCACAAATAATTAACATTCAACAAACATACATTACATTTAAAAAAGGGTTTGGCTTAATAATTCATTAAAAATTTTTTTAAAAGGAAGAAGAAAAAGCCCTAAACTCCATGTGCATCCTCTCGGGTTGGGATCTTAAGCCAGAAGAAAAAGGTTTTCAGAAAAATTTTCCTCTTCCTAGAATAATTCTGTAAGCTACTCTCTGATTGGCCTTCAATTTAATAGACTCAATACAATTGGTTGCCTTGGGAATCAGGGCTTCCTCGGCTTTATAATAGAAAAATTAAATAAAAGAAGTTTTTATACAAATATATGGAGTGTTTATCTTAAATTGAATTCATAAATAAATCGTAACATACGATTTTAATAGATAATACATTTAGTTTTTATATGAGTTTTGTATACTCTTGATTTATCATGCTTTTTTGGATTATAATAAATATTTATACAGAAATAATAGTTATTTGTATTTCTACACATCGACTTCCTCCAGTATACATAATATATCCTTTATGAGTGAATTTTATATGATTCAACCGTCATATGGGTTGATCGAATAATCAGCTGATTCGTTCAGTATTGGTTCTAATAATTATCGATTTATCCAAGATCAACTAATTCTTTTCAAAACGTAAACAAGTAACTCTAACCTCAATGTTCATGCATTTTATTTTTTTTTTTTTTTTATAATCCGCCAATAATAATTATGCCGCTTTATAATTTTTTGATCTTACCAATGGGTTCTCATAATTATTAAATCACAATAATACATGTTTTCTTATCGTTGTTGATAATGCTATTACTCCTACTCGCTAATAATACTTGATTTGAGTTGATTTACTCTTTGGATAGGTCTAACCTTCTTTCCATTTTATAGTTCTATTACCTTTCATTGGCTCATTTAAAAATATTTGGTGGTTTCAAATTACCACGTGACACAAAACGCCCTCTGATTTCTGATTTAAAACGACAATTCGAGAATATAATATAAATTTTATGATCCAGTTGGTTTTGGATCAGAAATCATACATGTTACAAAGTCTGCTAATAACTCTACTGAGAATCCTACCTCCTAACAATTCAACGACATATACAACAATAAATAAATTCAATTCAAATACATACGCCTTACATCGGCCAATCTCCTTCTACACACAATACACAATATAAACTATCTCCTCCTCCATACATAATATAAATCTTTTTTCTAATCCACGCTCCGCCCTCAGGCCAGAAGCACATTTGAACGTTGGTGCAAAATCATTGCCAACCTAACAAACTGGTAATTCTCCGACTTGCAGAGTATAACATATTTTCTCCCTCAACATAGAACAGTGACTTGTACATTTTCATTTCATTCTCTTGCAGAAATTGGGTTTTGTTTTCATATAATGGATATTTTTAAGGATAATCTTTGGTAGGTTTTATCAACAAGAACTTCTTATTCCTCTAATACATTGAGACTTGGGATTAATGCTTTTGGTGGTAACTATGCGGTTTGATCATTTGGCGGATAATTTTAGTGATTTTCTTAATAGTTTATACATAAATAATAATAATATAATATTTTTATAATATCTCTACATGCAATTCACATTTATATGACACTTGATCTTCTTATTCGGGGTATCAACTTTGATGATTTAATAGGCATTGACTACTCTGGTTTTCGTAGTGGACAGCTGGTTTACGTTGGCTTCGGTTTGTCACTTGTCGTCATCTTGATGTCTCTTCCTGCTACATGAAGGTAAGTTGGCTTTTAACATTAGAAGTTATTTATTCTCTTGTTTCATTAATAAGAAAGGTGTTAAAAATGGTTTCTAAATTTTTTATTTCTTTATTTTCAGGTGTTGTTATTAGAAGTGGATACTCGTCTGCTAATTAAGTTTATTGTTGGCGTTCGTCTGGTATGTATATCTTGTCAGGTAGGCCAATGACGTTTAACCAAAATATTATTGTTTATATCCTTATCGCTTAGTGTCTCGATAATACGGTTTGAGATTAGAAATATTTTCCCACAAAGTTAAATTTGGTTTGCTTTCTGTCCGGTTGTTATTTATAGATGAGGCTGTCCTGATGATGATTTATTCTTCATAAATATAAAACCCCGGTATCTTGTATACCTTTTCAAACAATTCTTAGCTTCCTTAATGGTAATATATTTCAATCCATTCTTTTTCCAATCATCTTGTAGTCTTAATGCATTTTTCCTCTCACTTTCATTTAATATTCTTGGTTTCAGTTCGTTATAAATTAGTAGGCTCATAACAATAAACATTTTTATAATATTACCTTTCCCATCATCAATAATAGATTCTTTTAATAACAACAACATAATATCTTCTATCATACCTACAATGCTGTCCTTTATCCATATCACAGCCATAACAAATAGTATACAATATATCAGAACATTTATCATTCCTTTAACAATATAATCTCTCAACATGTAATAGTCAGGTACTTTCACTCTCTTATTATAATTTCTTATTTCTTTTAATCTTCTTAAACACTGTTTATCCTTCATCAAACTCAATACGTAGTCCACTTTATTATTATCATCCATGCATGTTTCAATCGTAGTTTTCCTTTCAGTTCCGTTTTTAACCCTGTATGAATCCCTATTAGTCCTTCCGTTAGCTCCAGTTTCCTTCCATTTATTAGATCCATTTTGCCAGTCACATCGCTGATCTTCTGCTTTAAAGCGAATGTGTCGCGGATGCATGCCGTCGATCTCCGGTCCTCCATCCTGGTTTCGGTCCGGTGTCCTCTGTTGCCTCTTGAAGCAGGCATGCGGCCGATAACCTCTCTTCCGTGGTTTTCTTGGTCGCTTTCTCCGGTGGGCCTTCCTGGTGTTGGACTCTAGGGTTCACTCCGATGTCGTCCTGCCGGTCACACTTTCGGCTTACTTTGGTAGTGGTTTGTTCTTTGAACCTAGTGTGCCGCGGGTGAATCCAACGATGTTTGGACGGTGGCTGCTCAAACTTGGTATGCTGTGGGGTTATTGCATGCTGGTACACAGGTTCGGTGCATGACTGTGGTTCATTATTTTTAGGCTTGGTTATTGGCAATTCTTTAATCATTTCTGTGTCAATGCTGTAAAATATTTTCGGTGGTGGGCTGGTTACTGGTGGTAGTTCTTCGGGAGGGAATAGCAGACTTAATATAGGTTGTTTTTTGCATACCGAATTTGATGCATGTTTGATATCTTTATTTGGTGGCGGGCTGGTGCGGTGGTGGATTTGTTCTGGTGGTTGATTTACTGTAGGTTTTTGTTGGTCTGTTATTATTGTGCATGCCACTGTATAGGATGTGTTTAGCCTATTGCTATTTTGATTATGATCGTCCTGATTTGTGAAATTTACATCCTGTTTATCGTTTCTCTTCCAATGACGTCTGCTGTCATAATGTGCTTCTTTGTGATACCGTTTATTATTGTAATATTGGGATCTGTTCCTGGAATTATTTTCAATGTACTTTGCACTTTGCACATTTGCTCCAGCATTTGCAATATAATTTTCACTATTATAATTTTTTCTGAAATGACTATTATTATTGTTTTTAGATTGAGTAAAATTTCCTGCTTGTCTATTTATATAATTTGGCTCAGAAGTATCTGACTGGATACAATGTAAATGTTCTATCAATTCTTCACAACTGGAAATCGAAGATACTGCCAGTGTCATACGAACATTGAAAGGAAGCTTTTTTGATAAGATGTGAACCAGTGATGAATCAGTTAGAGATTCGTCTAACTGATCGTTTCTGCTCATCAGATCTGTTATAAAATCAGTGTAGGATTGTCCATTTCTGCTATCGTAAGTGCATAAAATAATTTCTGACAATGCGTCCATCTGTTTACATTTATTCCAATACTGCTGCAGGAATTGGGAGATGAAGTCCTCCAAGCTATTGATATCTCGCATCCGGCTCTGGAAAAACATCAGCGGCTCGCCGAGTAATAGACTGGACAGTTGGAAGCGCCATACTAACCAAGAGGTGGGTATCAATTCCTGAATAGCTTTTATTTGATCTATGAATGGTCTGGGTTGCATATGACGATGGGAATTATCGAATTTTCCAAGACTTTGAAAAAGTTGAGTGCCGTTTACTACTTCATTCGGTGTATACTGCACTCGACTGACAGGGATATTTTCCATACATGTCTCTATTCTGGAGACTCGTTCTTCATTTGTGATCCA
Organism: Nilaparvata lugens; assembly: GCF_014356525.2. Taxonomy (NCBI): domain Eukaryota; kingdom Metazoa; phylum Arthropoda; class Insecta; order Hemiptera; family Delphacidae; genus Nilaparvata; species Nilaparvata lugens. The sequence goes on from NC_052509.1 coordinate 29,655,193, forward strand.
TTTATCATTCATAATTTTCTTATTTGCATTCATTTCATCATGTAATCCGGTTAGCTTCAATTGCTGTCCGCCTATAGCATTCTCCAACATGCCGTATCTCTCACTTGATTTTGCCCCCTCCTCCGCTAAATTTGCCATACATGTCTGCACGTTACTTTGTTCCTTGACTATCTCTATTATTTTCTTATTATTCTCCTCCACTTTCGACTCCATCTCGCCCTTATTTTCTAACACCTTTCCCATGACAGTTCCCATGATAGCGGTGCCCAGCTCCTTACCCAATACGTCCACCTGTTTTTCAACTTCCTTTGGTACGTCATCCAACCGTTCATTTATTTGACAGGTGACATCATCTATACGAGTTTCTAATTTTTTGATGACTGCAGATTGCGTATCTATTTTGGTATCTATTATATTTCTCACTTCCTCCCTGAAGCTAGAAAATTTTTCATCCATAGCTTTGACATCCTGTCTGACTGTTTTGATCTCTTCTTGTAGGACTTTGGCATTTTCTTCCAATTTGTCCTGGATTATTTTGATAGTTTTGCTGTTTTCCCGGGCTGTTTCCGCTCCTTTAGCTTGTCCTGCTAAGAGTTGACTGAACATGAGTTGTATTTCGTTTGTAGACTCATTTGCCATAAGATTGGTAACATAACCGACTGAAGAGTCTAATGTTGTATTGCATTTTTCCAGGTTGGTGGCGACTGGTGGTTGACTGGTCACGTCGGATGGCGACTGGGTGGCGGCACTCTCCGTTCCCTCGGCGATGCTTGGAGCGATCTGCGAAGACGCCGGTACCGGGTTGGACGCCCTCACTCCCTCAGCCGGACTCTCATCGGAATTAATCGCATCGACGACGTTATCAATCTTCGTAGAAGACAATTGGGCTAAGTTTTGCGGGTCGAAACTGATGGAGCATATGCTGCCTCCCTCTCTCTCTCGTGGGGTCTCCGCGACGTTGTCCTGTGGTTGTTGATTGGCCGGTGTCGTAGCTACATAGTTTTGGGGGTGGTCGCTGAAGTAGGAGATTTGCGAGTTAGCTGGTGACTGGTTCATGGTGACGTTATTATGGAATACTTCGAGTAAATAGCCAAGTGTGTTGCCAAGTCTCAGGAATATTAAAATGGATTCAGTGATAGTGCCTATTCTGGATAAAATTGTGTTGTGTTAAAGTTTCAAGTGTCATGTACATATATTACAAAAAGACCTTCGAGTGCTACAGGTACGCTTATCAACATAGACAGATATGGCTTACAAATTACACTAATATAGTTCTTAAAATTCTAATTAGGGTCTTATCCTCCTGAATAACAATAGTATTATAATGCCTCAAATAACCTATAACCTGGTCAGCATACAATGTCTAGATTCAAAGATCAAAATCAAAATTTTACTATAGACTTTTATGGAAATTTCCATCCAATTTTCTCTATTATGAGAATTATGTTATCAAACTCGTGTGATACAGTTTGTCTGTATTTATGCAGCTTGAAAAAATTTTAATTTGAAGAGCAACTCAATTATTTTAGCCAGAACTTACAATAGATTATCAGATATATCTTGTCGAAACAACTTCAGATTATGTTTCTTGCAGCTTTCAGTTTTATCAATAATTTCATTAATCATTGATAGTAAGATTGAGTAGGTAAGCTTTTCATCACGCTCCACTGGTTGGGTGCCATTGTGTGAAGTTGTGCTCCTGGGGGGGTTATCTCTTATGATAGAGTCCCACGTTATGAAGCTATTGTGAGAAGTTGTGGATTGTAATTCCTTCACAGATAATACGATGTTTCTGGTATTTATAAGAGCAGTCTCTAAATTCCCTCTTTTGCGAATAAATTCACAAAAAATTAAGGCCTTCGCAAAATTACTGGGTTCAAACCTCAGCTCTAGCTCAGTGGTAGAAACATGAATTTTATAAATACAAATAATCACCATAAGGTTCAGTGATCGGTAATTGGTAATTCTTACCGCTGCTTCTATGAAGTTCTTGAAGAATACCAGTAAGGAAATTAAAAGAATATTTGATGACTGATTATCAGTAACCATGTACCACTAGAGAATAATCAGGACCAACTATAGTTGTTTCTAGTTGATTCTTAAAACGCTCGTCGTGAATACAAGTATTCACCAATATACCCTTTCAAAATTCCTTAGAACTTACAACGCCAGTTCTTGAAGCTCTCTGGATCCTTATACGATATAACTGGAACCTTATTAATATAATTTCTTAATATACTTGTTCTGGCTGATAGAATGAATATCATCAAAGGATGATAAATATTGAGTGCTCTGAATAAGGTTAATATTATTTGATTCTATGATTTTAAGTGCTGCTAAATATTTGTTGGTACCAAAACAGCTCAAACTATATAACACGAGATGAGTTGGGATATAATAAAAAATTCTATAAGTTTGTATGCTGACATAAAACACAAAATATATTCCCACAAAAAAGATGTGCATAAGATATTCGATAAATCTATAATTCACTTAAATAATCTACTTTTAAAATCTGAATAATTATCACAGGCTTTGCTAATATTCACAATAATGAGTTTCAAATTCATAAATATATTATATTAATACTGGTACTTACACTTCCAATCAATACAAAATTCTGCCAATAAAAACCTGTTCGGTCTATAAGTTTGATATGGTATACTTGTTCAATAAACAAAAATTAATATTTAATAAATTAATATTCAAACATGAGATCTCAGGGATTTATATGAGTTCGGGCTGTGCATGGAAGTAAGCTTCCTACATATATTAAATAAATTTATAAATGTTCTTATGAACTATGTGATATGTTCAACACGTGGTGACTTTTTATTTTAATTCTAATTAATTGGAATAGCGCTTTTTGTTTTAATAATTACCCCCACTGAACGTAGAAAAAATGAGCTCATTTGGTTTGACTTATCACTCACTGACTGAAGTTCTAGATGTTCTCGTGGATTGAATTAATTATTTCCAATAATTAATTAGGTAGGCTCCTTCTCGTCACTGCTGGGCTAACGCGTGATCCAGATTTTTATAAGTTTCTTTCCAATTTTATAGTTCTATTACCTTTCATTGGCTCATTTAAAAATATTTGGTGGTTTCAAATTACCACGTGACAAACTGTACCTCAAAGCTATTCATTATAATTTCTGCTGTTGACGTCATTTGAATTCAATGGAGTTTGGCGCTGAGTAGTTAGTTTCCAATCTTCCCCATCTACTGGTGCACTCTAGTGCATAATTGTTCAATTGTTTGTTTTGTAGTTTTCAAGTTCAGTCGGTTTGCATAGCTGCCTTCGTTGACAGGACAGTTCGACTCGTTTGTTGATTTTTATATCTATCGGAAATTATTAATTTGTAATTCCCTGTCTCTGATTGTAGGGAGAAATGATTGATTTTAAGTACATGTGAGAATTTGAGTATTTTTTACATTTAAAGTAGTAGTGGATTAATAGTAAAATTGAGAAGCAGAACTCCATACATGATTCAACAACTCTTTGCAGTGCCTGGCTACATCATAAATCATCAGAGGTCAAGTGATTTATTTACATTCCTCTATTCCTAAATTCTTCCCTTTACCATAGATCATCGGCCGGGGTAAGTTTTAATAATAGAGTTTTTCATTGCATCATGAATGGATTCATTAGTATTTTTCTGTCAAAATATATTGAATATTAAATCGATTAAAATTACAGTCCACTCAATCAGAAATTTGTATAAATAGCTGCAATGTTTGATTTTGAAAACTGAAAACTGTTTTATATTTTTTCCAAAATACTAACTTACCAGTAATTATTTGTTTTTTTCAAATGTAAGAATATTGATACTGATGGGCTCACATCATAATACCGTGACTGCAAAACAAAATATTGAAACCATAGACCTCATAGAAATAGACACGGCTTCTCCAGACGTCTATGTAATGCATGCAATGTATTTTTGTGTTTTTCTCTCCTTTGGATATTGATGAATCGCTATCTTCTCCTCTGAAGCTTGGGCAGTGCAAATTCAAAGTAAGAGCTCAGGTTCACAGATCTGCCTCCAGTTCGCTTAATACAGTTCCAGTCAAAAACAATGTGCATAAAGAGTCATTATTTTGTGGGATAGCCAGGAGAGAGATATGTACAAGCACCTGAATGGACTGGACGATTTTAACGTATTTGTTCATTGCCTACCAGGTGCGAAGATGATACATGTTATTGAAAGAGGTATGTACATCATTGAAGATTTAAAAAAGTCTGACTACGTCATGATAATGGCAGATTAGAATGATTTTGGTAGGTTTGAGCCTGGTTTTGATTACCAACCAAAGCAGGATAGCTATATAACCATAAAAAGCTGTAATTTTCACTTAATAGCTAAAACTGTGTTACAAAGATCAACTGTCCTTGTTTGAAAAGAGTTGCAGGTACAAAATACTTGGGTATCAGAATAAATGAACACCTTAAATGGGATGCTCATACTAAATTATTGTGCAAAATATCTATATCTATGGATATAGATTCTACTATAGTGAGGTCCAGGTTATAATGGCAGTGAAGGAAGATAGGAGAAAAGGGTTGCCAGATCTCAGCCTTGTCATCCAAACAGCTGATACTGGTATATATCTGATGAATTAAACTGTTCATTATTGCTGAAATTAGTTAATCATATTTTATTTGTCAAGAAAATATATTTTTTAAAGATGTGATAGTGAATTTTCATGATTGGGATTGAATATTTTGCCAATTAGTTGAATTTCTACATTGTTGATAAACGATGTGGCAACATCTCAAAGCGTGAAAGCGCCATCTGCTTTGTTGAATGATAGACAAGGATAGCAACACCATTGCAAATCACACACTGCCATTATAACGTAAACCTCACTATAGAATACTTTTTACACTGGTCACTCTTGTCATACACACGTCACTAAATAAATATTTCGTACAATAAGGCCAGTTTATTCACAATTTACAAGTAAACTAATAATTTGAATCTTCAAAAAATTTTTCCCGGTTACATAGCCTATACCATGAAATATTGAGGGGGACGCGTCCCCCGTGTCCCCCCCAGGATCGATGCCCATGGTGAGTGCCATACCGTTCCGCTACTATTTACCTTATCTGAATGACGACATATGCTTCACCAATTCAGAGTAGATGATATTTACCATGTTAAAGGACTTTTTTCCGCAATAGCTCCACCTCCCACCTCACCACTCACCACTCGGTCACTACTACATCCCCTCCCACTTAACCGCCCAAGAAGCATCTAAAAATAGCTTTCTACCCCTCCCCCCCACCACAAAATAGTTTTCTAAAAATAGATTTTCCCAAGATAGATTTCCCAAAATAGATTTTCCCCTTCCACTCCAGTATTGATGAGGGGGGAAGATGATGATGTTGATGATGATGATGAAGAAAAAAAGTAGGAGAGGAAGAAGGAGAAGAAAAGGAGGAAGAAGGAGAAAAGAAAGAAGAAGGAGACGAAGAAGAATAAAAATTTCTCTCTCCCAGAAAAATTTTCCTGAGAAATTCCCTCTACTGCTGACAGATTGAAGTGAATTGAAAATCTCATCTCACTGCCAGATTGAAGTGAATTGAAAATCGTCCTTCCCCTCTATACTATGTCTGTTACTGCCACATTAGAGTGAAACGAGAATCATCTTACCATACTATGTCTGTTACTGCCAGATTGAAGTGAATCGAAAATCTACTTACTATACTATGTCTCTCCAACTGCCACATTAAAATGAACTGAAAATTATCTTTTCCCTCTATGCCTTTATAGTATATAATCTCACTCTGAATCTATTGTCCATAGCTTGCTTTCCACCCAACAGTGAATCCACATGAATTTGTACTTGGCATTATTGTCAACTCCAAATTCATATAGAATTTTTCTGTACAAGCTGTGGGCGTTATGTATAAAGTGTTTCCCCAACTATAACTGATGTATATATAATTAGAATGAGCCAGCATATCCAAATATACATACATTAGTTATAAATCAGGCCTTTATCACTGTGGGGATGTGCCGAAATTTTTTTTTTTTGAGATTATGAATGGATTAACATTGTGATTTTCTCACGGTATTGGAGTAGTTTCATGATGTCATTCCGCGCATTATGTAATTAGATTCTAATATTTCCTCTATTGTTTTCCAATGTTTTCCTAGAATTGTTGTTTTGTTAAATTACTTAGAATTGTTGTAGATGCAAAATCATCATCAAAATCAGTTGAACGTCCATTCTATTGCTGAGTCTTCTACTTTGACTGAGGGAATCTTCCTGTATTCTGTCTTTGTTAGTTGTATACCTTTCTCGTTCTATTGAGGGAAATTTATTATTATCCCCACCACGTCCTTTGTAATTGGTAATTTTCTTTTGACTACATTGCCAGCCCTGATACCTATTTTTGAGCCTGATTTGGTTGACTTGGAGACCTGAACAGGAGACTGATTTCAGATTCTGTAGAGTACAGACATTATTTTCTGAGCTGATTCAATCATGACATATTCATCTTGTTTTTTGTTCTCTCCTGGAGACTAAAATTATATGATCGGGAATCATGTATTCCATCAGTTTCTAATGGCTTATCTTTTCTCCAATAACTTATAATTGAAGTATTTTATTCAATTCAGAGCGGTTGACTGCTGCACTTTATTATTATTGTAGGCAATGGATTAGTGACAGTCAAAAACCCATTTGAGGGTTTTTTTGTGTGTGTATTCTTGAATACTCATTCGAGGATCGTGCTGTAAATATGCCTTGCTGTCAAACGAGGGCTTACGAATTCGCCGACCGAGATGACTGGTGATATTGGACATCTGACCTTGCCATGCAGGGCTGGAAGATGATCTTTGATCTAACGCCACAAGCCCGATGCCTGGAGGCCATCACCCTTCATCTTCATCCCTTTGGACACCAGACTTGAGGACGACATATCTTAGATAAGTACTTGATACCCCCACTATTATATCAGATGTGCCCCCGTATATATGGTCTCTCAAAGACATATTGTATTTGGTCTTTTATAGACATGAGTATTTGGTCTCTTAAAGACATGAGTATTTGATCTCTTAAAGACATGTTGTGTTGGTCTCTTAGAGACAGATTGATCATTAGATTATCCATGTAAAGATGTATTTTGTAATATTCTCTATATTATTCTCATTATTATAAGAGCAGTCAGTCAACCACATATCTATGTCTTTAATTCCATGACCCTCAAACCACTAGAATTAGGATCACATTATTGATCAGATAAAAAATCTGCAGACCTCAGGGCCTAGCACAATTTCAACAACTAAGCCTTCTCCGACAAAATCATTTGTCACCAGGAGAATGACTTAGGGATTGTATCACTCTCTCATGTATATGTAAATGTTCATTAGACGAGGTATCAGAGGTGGAATAACAACATGCATTCATCAACATGCCGGTGCCAACTACACCTACACAGGAGCACCTGTCGACCCCGAGAAGCCTACATCATATCTCTTGTACACAGATGCGAACAACCTGTATGGCTGGGCAATGTGTCAACCGCTGCCATGTTGGGAGTTCCAGTGGATGGAGAAAGATGAGTTGGAGGGGTTGAGCAGGGGTATTGATGGTGTTGGAGATGTTCAAAAGATTGGCTACATCTTGGAGGTGGATGATGAGTACCCTGCTGAGCTTCACGACTCCCACAATGATTTTCCATTCCTAGCTGAGAACAAAAAAACACCAAAATCAGGATCGTTGAGATTGATGACAACTCTAAGCAACCGTGAATGATATGAATGTCATTACCCTCAAGCAAGCAGGACAACATGGATTGAAAATCACTAAAGTTCATCAAGGTGTGAGGTTTGAGCAGGAGGACTTCCTAGCACCCTACATCATGCTAAACACCAAACTTCGATAACAGTCAAAAAACAAATTTGAAAAAAATTTCTTCAAACTGATTAACAATGCAGTTTTTGGTAAGACAATGTAGAATGTTCGGAAGCATATGAACATGGAGCTTGTCAACAATGAGTATCGTCTAAGGAAACTGATTGCACGACCAACCTACAAGGATCGCATCATCTTTGACAAGAACTTTTGTGCCATGACACTGCACAAGTAGAAATTTGAGCTGAACAAACCTATCTACATTGATTTGACAGTTTTGGACATTAGCGAGACCCTTATGTACCAATTCCACTATGATGTGATGGAACCAATATACAAAGAGAACCTGCAACTACTCTACCAGGATATGGACAGCCTATTCTACATTGTGAGAACTGAGAACCTCTACAATGACATTGTCAATAACCAGCAACTGAAAGACACCTTTGATACATCTGTGTATCTGACCAACCAACCACCCATGCTATTCAAACACAAACAAGATGGTACTTGGAAAGTTCGAGGATGAATATGCCAGCAGAGCTCCTCATGAATATGTAGGTCTATCATCAAAGCTGTATGCCTGCAGATGCTTTACCAAAGATCTGAGTCAATTGAAGAGTGGTTTGATAGAGAAAGCTTGAGGAGTGAGGAGACCAATACTTGGACAAGAATTGTTGAAATCCCACCCAGATGCTGAACAATACATCACCTTCTAGGACTACCTTGACTGTCTCTATGAGAACAAAGACATCTCTTGGAAGCAGGTGATGTTTGGTACCAGGAAGCATCAAATCATGACTCTGGTGCAGAAAAAGAAGGCGCTAAGCAATGCTGATGAAAAGAGATATACATATTGGTTGATGGAGTTCATACTTTGGCATTTGGACATCATTCTCTTCCTTGTAAAAGGAGCAATGATGATGATGATGAAGAAGTAGATGAACCATCCGCAAAAAGGCTATGCCAGAGTGATGATGAGTAACAGCCATCTTTAGAGAACTGGGAATTATATAGATAAAACGATCTCATACAGAATGTACTTTAGGATACTGATAAAAATCAATAATTGTTAAAACATGATGTCAATGCTATTGAACTCATAAGAGTCAATGCTACATACATTGATTTGTGCAATGTGCATTCTGCAGAGTGATTCTAGACCTTGTCAGCAGAAAACTTTGTCACATGGACTTCTGCCCTAAATGATGTGAACATGAATATGGGTGGGGAACGAGCAGTGGAGGGAGCTCTCTGCAAACAAGTTCACTGTGCATACAATCTGCACACCTGTCTTCACCCCACATTTACATTGCTGGACTTTCTGGAGGCGGTTGTTGCAAGGTCAGTCGAGGTCTATGCACTGTACTAAGAAGAACGAGCATCCATTGTTATTACTACTCCAGTTAGTACTGCAACTGCTACAACAACTCTTGCTGCTAGCACTACAACTCCCGCTAGTACTACTCCATCTAGTACTGCTGCTACTACAACTCCTGCCACTTTGCCAGACCCAGTACCAACATCAGCCTGCAGTGGAGCAAGCAAACATGTGTGAGTGCGGAGACTGTCTACCAGTAACCAGCAAGCAATGGATCATACAATCATTCCTGAACTTTGGAGATAAGGATCTGCCTGAACTGTTTGGAATGGCTCAAAACTTCTTGGAGACATTGACATACATTTTCCACTACGCTGAAGTGTCAATCTGCACTGATCTATGTGAGGGATCAGTCATCTTGAAATTCGTGTTCAGCAGAGGATTTTGCAAAATAAGCAATAGACTTATCTTTATGCAGGAAGTTGGTTAATGATGACTTCCGCCTACATCATGGTCCAATTAACTGGGCAACTTCTTGTTATGATGAACTTGGGGTCATCATTGACTTTCAAGATGCCGACATTATGGTCTGATAAACTTGTTGCCTATATAAATGCTAATTAATGAATTCATATCGCCAGTATCAATAAGACAGTGATAGCGTGAGAGCTGCACAGACAAGCTTGTTGGAATTTTCTGACAAGAAAGGTTACAGTCAAAGGTCTTGATGACCTCTATTAGGCTGACCTTGTTGAGATGATACTGTATGCTCAACAAAACAAAGGTTACAAGTACATTATTACAATCATTAATTTTCTCAGTAAGCTTGCATTTACTATATCAATTAGGAATGAGTCATCCAATGACATTGTTGGGGCTATGCGTCCTATATTTGAAAAACATCCAATGAAAAATCTACAGACCGATGATGGTGAAGAGTGGTTCAATACAAAATTCCAACAACTTGTGAAACAGTATAATGTGAATCATTACTCAACTAGATCAGATAAGAAGGCATCTATAGTGGAATGCTTCAACAGAACACTTAACAGTTGATGTGGATCAAGTTCACTGAGCGAGGAACCTATCATTGGACAGACATTCTAACCTCACTTTTCAAAGTGTATAATGCCAAGATTCATTGAACAATAGGTATGCGGCCAGTAGATGTGCAGAAGAAGCATGAGAAAGTGCTACTTGACCAACTCGGTAAACAGCATCTAGCCTATCGAGAAGAGTTGCAGAAGAAGAATGCTGAGTGCTGAGTGTAGAGGTAGGTTCTATCCAGGTCCTCATCAGGATATTGTGCCTGGTGACAAGGTTAGAATAAGCAAGTATAAAAAGGCTTTTGATAAGGGATATCCAGCCAATTGGACAAATGAGCTGTTCACAGTAACACGTGTACATCCCACAGTACCTGTAACATATGAATTGGAAGACCATAGAGGTGAGCCTATTCAAGGAGGATTTCACTCTGAAGAAATTTTAAAGACAGAAGTGCCAAGTGTCTTTGAGATTGGAAAGGTTTTGAGGAAAAAAGGGGACAAGCTGCTAGTGCATTGGAGAGGATACAGTTTGGAGGCCGTTTTGGTTCAAGTCACGACTCGTGGATTGACAAAAGTGACTTGATCTAGGATGAGAGAGGTTGTACAACGGCGAAACTTGTTCAAAGTTATCGATTTTGATTGTGTGGTGAAGGGTTGTGGTCTGGAAATGGATAATATGAGGGAGCGGCATGGTCCTTTGTTACCCAACCATATAAGATGCATTAAATATGGACCTTCAGGGTTTGATAAGACAAATCTACCGTTCAACATGCTTTTTGATCCAAATGGAATACATTTTTCAAATGGAATACATTTTTTTCCAAAGACTACATTCCAGTCCAAGTACAAGTTACTTAAAACCATCATGCAGGGACTAGGCGATGGGATGGAATATGTAGAGTGTGGTACAAGTGAGGAAATACCTGAACCCCATGAACTGCCTGCCAATTCATTAATTATCTTTGATGACGTAATTTGTGAGCAACAGGATGCCATCAGGGAATACTTTAGTGCAGGGAGACACAGAGATGTCAATGTTTTTTATCTGGCACAGACCTATAGCCGCATTCAAAAACAGCTGATTCGTGACAAAGCAAATTCTCTAATCATGTTTGAACAGGATGAGCTGAACTTGAAGCATTTGTATAGAGACTATGTCGGAGCCAATATGACCTTTGATCAGTTCAAGGACATGTGTAACAAGGTTTGGTCATCAGCTGCACATGCATTCCTTGTCATTGACTGCTCATCAGGAAAGAATGCTGGGTGCTACAGAAATGGTATTTACACCTATTTAGTTGAGGTGTAAGTCTAGTAGAGTATCAGTCTATTATTGTGAGGCAAGCAGGATGATTCGACCTTGTCAGAAGACATTGGAGGAGGTAGCTCCTACCATCAAGGAGATTACAAAGCTAAGATGTAACATCAAGAGAAAGCATAAGGAGCTCACACTTTGAAGAGAATTGACAGAGGAGCAACATGCAAAACATTCCAAACCGCCAAGTGAACCACTGGAAAAAATTATCGAGACTCTTCAGATTCCTGCAGCCTAGCAGCAGCCACCTCTAGCTCAGCAACAAGCACCTCCAGCTCAGCAACAGCCACTGGCAACCATTAGCAGAACAACATCAGATTATAATGCCTACACCACCAACAACTCCAATCCAAACCAGGCATGTTCGACGTCCATTACCACCATAACAAGAAGTTGTTGAGGAGCAGGAGGAGGAGGAGGAGTCACCAACCTATGAATCATTTGGAGAAGCAGCAGGCTCCACTCCAGCTCCAAGTACTTCAGCAGTTGCAAGAAAATTATTGTCCGAAGCTAGGACGTGGAGTGATGAGGAGGAGGAAGAGGAGGATATTGAGGCAGTGTTGGATAACAGCAGTCCTAAGGAAGTGTACAACATTTATACTCAAAGTGGATTGAGTGGAACCAAAGTGGGTCCATATGTTTATAGAGCTATGTTGAATGATAGTAGTGCAGATACTACATTTGGACCAAGATTAGCTAGAAACAAGTATTATTTGGGTAGTAGGCATCTAATCTTTCAAAGTGATGGCTCGAAGATTGAACTGACTGACCCTGCAGATGAAGAACATAAAATGATTTTTGATGCAACAGCTGGACTATGTGAGCTGATTTTTAAAAAGAAGCCTAACAATCAACTTGTTATGTCACCTGACTCAAATGGATACAAACGCATTCTGTATTCGACCAATTTGTATAGGAAAAAATATGACCCAGTTGGACGTATCATAAACTCCAATGATGTCAAGTACAAGAAGACAGTTAACCCACTGATAAGGAATGGTAAGCATAGTGGGAGATTTACAAAACATGTTGAAGAGAGCCAGGGGTGCCCAGCCCCCCCAAGGGCAATGGCGCAAGCCTCCCCCAATCCAAGTGTAATGCCCCCCCCCAAAGTATCCCAATTCCCAACCCTTTAGTTTTTTGCATTAGTCAGTGTATGACAATAAAATTCACATCTTACATTCTAATCTTCCAAAGGGCATTATTTACCTTTGTTCTTGTGAGGAATTCTTTCTGTTTTCATAATATTGTAAAAATATATACCGGTACCATCATTTCTTATCTCTTTTAAAATAGAAATAAAGAATCTTTTTGATATTATTTTTGAGACTAGCAGTGCACCCGTTCTTGTTTGGGAGAAATAAAAGGTACTACATTACATCAGGAAAAACTACATGACAAAAATTTTGATAGGATATTAAAAGATAAGTAAGGGAGGCTTTGCTTTTTAAATGTAAAGGTTACTTATAAAAAGTTGAATAATAATATCCTCGATATTCTTTTATTGCAAAAGAATATTGCATAGCAATTTTGGTGAACATTCATACAATTTTGGAACGATTTTATTCTTACAATATATATTGTCGGCAAATTTAGGTATTCTAAATCCTATACTATTGAACAAGAAATTTCTGTTTAGATGTTTTGATGTTTAGATGTTTATATATTTGTATTTCACCGGATCTCGAAAACGGCTTTAACGATTCTCACGAAATTCAGAACATATAGTATGTTTATAATATAAAAATTCGATTGCACTAGTTCTCGTTCCTGGGGAAACTCGCTGAAGGACATCAAAAGAATTTATTCATCCTTGGAAAAACAGCTGATAATTTCGTCGTCTGTTGATGATGGAAGTGAGTGAGCGAGTGCATGTGTGTGGGACTCAGACAAAATTATGACTCAGCTGTTGAACTTTTGTACCTTATTCAATCAGGTAGGCTACTTAGTGGCAGTTGTACAAAAGCCGGTTAAATTTTAATCCTGATTAATTCCAGTAGAACCAATCAGATAAGCTATCTTTTTGAGATGGTCTTCTGTGATTTGGTTCTCGTGAAATTAATCAGGATTAATTTAACATGCTTTTATGAGAGAAATTCTTGCATTCCTCTGCGAATTAATCTCAATCCACTGTGATTAGATAGAACCTTTCTATATGAACTATGAATATTTATTATAATTTCTTCTTTCTTAATAATTTTTATATGCTTTTGTAGGTACCCCAGAGCGGAGCTCGGTGCCCCAATATTTATCATAAATTGGAATAGGTTGTCACTGATGTTGTGTTGTTGGTAGTATTTACTTTTTAACATTACAGGAGTAAATAATAACACAAGTCGAACAAAATGTATCTTCAAATGGTTTGGTTTTTGGAATAAAGATATCATCTGAACACGTACATCTTGTAAATTCTATCTATTATTAATACCAAATATCGGGGCACCAAGCTTTGCTCGTTATTTATTCATTGATAAACAGAACTCAATTCTTTGAAATGATTGGGGAAGGACTAACAGGCACAGCCCAAAACTGTTTCTTCCTCGAATTTTGATTTATTCACTATAAAATTCATAGTTGGGATATTTAATATTCCGAGAAGTAGGTTATGTTTCATAGACTTGAATCCAAGTGAAATTTTCAGTCCAAATATTTGAAAACATAAAAGTTCTAATTTAGATTGTTTACATACCAAATAATTGAATAACAAAATAACACTCACTAATCACTGTAAAATAATGATTAACCTTCAATATTATGATATATACTATCTCATGTCAACAAATCAGATTACTGTATTTTGATCGAGTCAATCAAAATTACTAGATTTCTCACGAGTTACGATGAGCTGATTGATTAAACAGCTGATCTCCCACACAGGCACATGCATCTTCTGTTATTGACAGACGACGAAATCATCATCTGTTTTTCCAAGGATGAATTATCCTTTTCATGTCCTTCAAGGAGTTTTCTCAGGGATGAGACCTAGTGCAATCGAATTTTGATATCATAAACCTACTATATTCCGAATTTCGTGAAAATCGTTTGAGCCGTTTCCGATATCCGTTGAACATAAATAACCATATAACCAGATAGCCAGATAACCAGATATAAAAATAGAAAAATACAAACTTATATACAGAAATTGCTCGCTTAATTTAACAACACTTAATATATCGCTTAAGTTGGATAACAACTTATAGTCCAGTCAAATGGTCGTTTTTCAGGAAACAGCCCCGAAAGAATTTTTTTTTGATGGTTCTATCTGTATTTTGGGGCGCTAAATTCTAATCTGAAATTTGCTCACATGCCAGAGGGCGACTTCACCCCCAAAATTTTGGACTTTTTTTAAGTTTTCCATTTAATCTCGAGAACCTTGAATTTATTGAGATAGAGCATTCTCTATATAATATTAAAGATAATAACATTTTATTTCCAATGAATTGACTGGTCGCGCAGGACTACTTTTTCGGATTTTTTATCTGAAGTGTTCCACAAGATACACAACTTTGAATGTGCAAGAAATTTGTGATATTCCCCCCCATTTTCACAGTCTCGCATATGCAACGTTGCGTATCTTGTGGAACACTTCAGATAAAAAATCCAGAAAGTAGTCGAGGTTGTGATGAATTTTCTCCTCTTTTCACTCCCATGTTTCACTCTTTTACTTCTGTTTTCAATGCCATTAAAAAGTTACAGCCAATTGAATGATGATCTTCATTTTCTCATTTTTTTGTGATTTTACTGTTATTAAAGAGTCTCTAAAATGAGTACAATACATGATAGGTTGCAATTGGTCTCAAATGAGAGAAAATTTCATGCTCTTTAAGCTGAGTTGCCATAAATTGATCTTGCATCACTGTTTATATCGAAGAACTGTTGAGACTGTAGAAATGAGAAAAATATCAAAACTTTCTTGATTTTTTGAATTAAACGTATCTTACTTCACAATTATATTTTTACAAGAATCTTTCATTCATCTCACATAAAAGAGGAGATTCTTTTAGTTTGCGATGTTGTTTATAATTGCATTCCCATTTCAGAGACATTAATATCATCATAAAACGCCTTCGAAATTAAAATAATTATCAGATTAAAATGTACATTACAATTTAACTTATCATTGTGCTTTCAAGAAAATTAGGTTGCAAGAGCAAGGAAACTCAGACACAGGACCATTAAAATTTAAAATTAAGCAAAAGAAATCAGAATAATAGTGGATGATGAAGTTATAATTTATTTTTTTCAAAGACTTACCTTCAAACTCATAGGCTTAAAATTACTAAAATTCCTGCATACAACATATTATTATTATCAATTGTATTTTTTTTGCTTTATATTGAGTTACACTTTGCAGAATATAACATTGTAAAGGTGGGAAAAAGTATTAAAATTAACTACATTAGGATATCTCTATTCAACCATGATTTAGCCATGATTCAAAATGTTGACATAAAATATAAAAAAATCATGCCCCCCCCAAAAATGTTGATGGCGCAAGTTGCGCCATGCCCCCCCCTTGTGGGCACCCCTGAAGAGAGCAGGAGGTTGGAATCACACTAGATTGAAAACTGAGATGATCAGACTTCTAGGTCTTGCTTCATCAGATTCACCTGAAGGTATAAAACCAATTGAGCAACATTAGATGGCGATCTGCAGAGAGAGAAAGAGGTATCAAGGAAGAGGAGTTTTGTAAGCTATCAAGAACGTAACCAGTATGATAGTTAATAAGGCAATCAACATTCTACCAGTTGAACTGCATATCCCCGGCTACCAGTACTGCGGGCCAGGAACAAAATTTGCAAAGCGATTAGCAAGAGGTGATCCAAGAATCAACAAACTTGATCAAGCCTGCAAGGAGCACGATATTGCCTATTTCAAGAGTGGTGATACAGCAAGAAGAGCAGTAGCTGACAACATCTTGGAAGAGCGTGCTTGAAGTGTAGCAACATCTTTGGACTCGGGATTGGCGGAGAGGGCAGCAGCACCAGCAGTCACCAACATCATGGAGGCCAAGGCAAAATTTAGTGGAGGAGCAAGAAGTTGTAAGAAGAAGAATTCCAGGAATGTTGTCAATGCAGAAGACAATGATTGCTCTGCCCGACTGAGCACTCACTGATGCAGACCTTCACAAGTATGTGTGTCATCTAAAGCTGGAATGATCCGAGGTGTGTAAATGCGGGATGCTCTACCAGCTGCAGGACCATTGAGATGAGAAGGCGGTATCATCAAGTACAGCAGTACTGGCGCCGGCACACATTGGGTGTGCTATGTGAAGAATGATGATGTCGTCCACTACTTTGACAGATTCGGCAACCTGAGACCACCACAGGAGTTCATCGACTACATGCATCGAGGGTCAGCACCAGCAGCAAGGATTGAATATAACTATGAACGGAAGCAGGAAGATCTCTACTCACATATTTGTGGACATTTGTATTTGAAATTATTGATTGATGAAAAAAAATGATTATAATCTATAAAATACATGTATTATTATTCCTCATTGTCTTCCCCATATATATTGAGTAAGAACATATTGCAAATCATTGTACAATAGTACATTGAGCAGTCAAGACCATGATGCTCTGCTTTGGAGGTAATACATCTGTGCTGAAAAGCGACTTTTACCCACCTCTTGATGAAGCACTGGTGAATGGGAGGTTGGTCTTATCAGCTTCACCAGCTTTAATTCAATACCAAATGTTGTGGCAGGCTACAACAATACACTGCTCTACTATGCGCCAAAACTGTCAAATTATATTGTGAAGAAATCAGCAACAACTTACCCGGCTCTGACACATCAGGAGCTAACATCAGTTGACAATTCAAATATGACATATCATTGGTATGGTTATGTACATAATGTTGGAACCAGAGGTAATAGATGGAAGATTGGGGTGGAAGAAGAAGAGAAGAAAAAAGAGGATACTGTATCAAAGGTGATGCAGGAAACAAGTGCTGAATTTGGGTCAGATCTCCAGCATATATCATTACAAGAGGGCAGTTTTGAATTTCAATCTATTGCCATTCTGCTAAGAGCTAGGTTACATAACCGAGGCATACAGTTCTCATTGGCTGTTGATCCATCGACCTTGAAATGTTCAGTTCTGAGAAATGCCAAGTTAGATTTCAGTCCAGCCAATTCAATAGGACGTTTGTTGGGATTCAGTGATAAATGAGTTATAGAAGCCAACA